>NW_026587216.1:6444621-6457225 GCF_907164565.1 Psammomys obesus
ATGAGACAACTTCCTGAACAGAACACCAACAGCACAGGCTCTAAGAGCAACAATCAATAAATGGGACCTCATGAAACTGAAAAGCTTCTGTAAAGCAAAAGACACTGTCATCAAAACAAATAGACAGCCTACAGATTGGGAAAGAATCTTCACCAACCCTTTATCTGACAGAGGGCTAATATCAAGTATATATAAAGAACTAAAGAAGCAGAAAAGCAACAAACCAAGTAATCCACTTAAAAAATGGGGAACAGAGCTAAAGAGAGAATTCTCTGTAGAGGAACATCGAATGGCAGAGAAACACTTAAAGAAATGCTCAACCTCATTAGCCATTAGGGAAATGCAAATCAAAACGACCCTGAGATTTCACCTTACACCCATCAGAATGGCCAAGATGAAAAACTCAAGTGATAGCACATGCTGGAGAGGTTGTGGAGAAAAGGGAACCCTCCTCCATTGCTGGTGGGAATGTAAACTGGTTCAACCACTCTGGAAGTCAATCTGGCGCTTTCTCAGACAACTAGGAGTAGTGCTACCTCAAGACCCAGCTATACCACTCCTAGGTATATACCCAAAATTTGCTCAAGTACACAACAAGGACATTTGTTCAACCATGTTCGTAGCAGCTTTATTTGTAATAGCCAGAACTTGGAAACAACCCAGATGTCCATCAACGGAGGAATGGATACAGAAATTGTGGTATTTTTACACAATGGAATACTACTCAGCAATCAAAAAGGAGGAAATCATGAAATTTGCAGGCAAGTGGTGGGATCTAGAAAAGATCATTCTGAGTGAAGTATCCCAGAAGGAGAAAGACAAACTTGGTATATACTCGCTTATATAGACCTACAAGACATGATAAACATAATGAAATCTACACACCTAAAGAAGATAATCAAGAAAGTGGACACAGGCGAAGGTGATTAATCCTCATTTAGAAAGACAAATGGGATGTGCCTTGAACTTATGACAGGAGTCTACCACAAAAGGCATCTGAAAGACTCTACCTAGCAGTGTTTCAAAGCAGACACTAAGACTCATAACCAAACCCTCGGCAGAGTGCAGGGAATCATATGAAAGAAGGGAAGTTAGTATGATATGGAAAGGATAGGAGCTCTACAAGGACCAAATATATCTGGGCACAGGGTCTTTTCTGAGACTGAAACTCAACCAAGGACCATCTATGGATATAACCTAGAACTTCTGCTCGGATGTGGCCTGTGGTAGCTCAGTAACCAAGTAGTTTTCCAAAGTAAGGGGGACACGGACTATTTCTAACAGGATCTCAAGGGCAGGCTGTTTGACACCTCCCCCCAGGGGAGGAGCAGTCTGTTAGGCCACAGAGGAGGACTTTGCAGCCAGCCCTGAAGATACCTGATAAAACAGGGACAGATGAAAGGGGAGGAGGTCCTCCCCTATCAGGGGACTTGGAAAGGGGCAGGGAGGAGACCAGGGAGGGAGTGTGGGGTTGGGGAGGGAATGAGGGAGCGGGATACAGCTGGGACACAGAGTTAACAAAATGTAACTAAAAAGAAAAAAAAAAAATAGGTACAGTGCTTAATGAATCACACTGTCTAATAATTAAATCATAAGGCATAGTGATCATTAAATTGTTTTTGTTACTAAGAAAAAAAAAAAAAAAAAAAAAAAAACAGAATTTGCAAAATCATCTTGTATGACAACAGATCTTCTGGAGGTATCTCCATCCCTGATCCTGCTGTACTACAGAGCAGTAGTAATAAAAACTGCATGGCACTGGCATAGAAACAAAATGGTGGATCAATGGAATCGAATAGAAAACCCAGAAATAAACCCACACACCTACGGATACTTGATTTTTTCTTTCTCTTTTTTAATTAATTATTTTTTTATTAGTTACAATATATTCAGTTTGTATCCTAGCTTTAGCCCCCTCTCTTGTCCCCTCCCAATCCATCTTCTCTCCCTCTTTACTCCCATGCCCTTCCTCAAGTCCATTGGTAGGGTAGTTCCTCCTCCCCTTATATCTGACCCCAGCCTATCAGGTCTCATCTGAGCTAAGAGACGTAGAGGAGAGCAGCCTTACCAGGCCACAGAGGAAGACAATGCAGCTAAGTTGGATACTTGATTTTTGACAAAAAAAAAAAATCTACTTTCAATTATAGAAAAAATAGTATGTAGTTTGTGTTCCATGTAAAGGATTCCTTCTTAAAAAAATGGGGATCAGAGCAGATGTAGAGATGCAGCCAAACTTTGGACAGAGTGTAAGGAGTTTTAGAGAAGAAAAGGGAGATATGAGGACACGTTGGGGACAGGAGCCCCACAAGGAGGCCAACAAATCCAAAAATGCTGACCCCAGGGGAGACTGCAAAGACCATCAACCAAAGACCATGCATAGAGATGTCATAGACCCATTTCCAAATGTAGCCCACAGAAAGCTCAGATTCCATGTGGGTTCCCTAGTAAGGAGGGAGGAGACAGTCTCTGATATGAACTTGGTTCTTCCTCCTTGATCACTTCTCCCTGGTGGAATGATCTAGCCAGCCCACAAGAGGATCCAGGCAGTCCTGATGGGACCTGACAACTAGGGTGAGATAGTAGGGGGCGAGGGCTTCCTGTATCAATGAACTAAGTGAGAGGAATAGGGGAGGAAGAGGGACCAGGAGGAGACAAAGAAGGTAGCAACAACTGGAATACAAAGTGAATAAATTGTAAAATAATAATAATAATAATAATACAGTAATAAAAAGACAATTCATTCCTGGGGGGGGGCACAAAACAAAACAAAACAGGAGGCTATGTGCTCTTGACACCATGATATGATCACAAGTAAAAGTTAAGATGACTTTGCAAGTTAACATTTTAACAGTACATAATCAGTTAATTAAAATGTTCCATGGCCAGACAAAATATATAGAATAAAAAGAATAACTAAAATCTAAGCAGCAGGGGTTAAAGAGATGGGTCAGCATTTAAGATCTTTGATGCTTGACCTGAGTTTTCTTCCCAGAACCTACCTGGGGAAGCTTACATGGATCTGAAACTACAAGAGATCTGATGCTCTCTCCTGCCTCCATGGGCAGCTCTACACACATGCCACATATTTACACACACACACACATACACACACACACACATACACACACAAATAAACACACACACAAATACATACATTATATAAACATATATATCTTTAATATATAACCATCAAATTAAAGACTAAACTTATTAATTAGCCATTTTATTTGTTTTCAAAAGAAAATAAAATTGTTCTAAATTCAATTTTATTTAAATTGAATAGACTGGCAAGACTTACAATCATATATATGTGTGTGTGCATGTGTGTGATGTATATATTAGATATATGCAATATGTAATATATAACACACATATGAATGACTATATATTAAATACCATGATCACATACATATGTTCATGGTATTTAAAATATCAGTTTTGTCTTTCAGTAGTGGAAACTGCATTATTTATAACTGAATACTTACTATTCCATTCATGGCATCTTCTCTAGGCCAATAATCTGAGTAGTCTTGGTTCATTATATGTCGGACCTCTGACTTGCAATTATCAAGCAGAGAAATATTCAGAAATAAAAGAAAACAGTGGAATCTCAACCCTGAATCTGCTCCTTCTAGATCACTGTGTGCTGCAGTGCTTGAGCTCAGCAAACAGAGCGAGACACAGGCTATGTAGCTCACAGGGCAGAGAGACAATAAATACAGTGTAGTGTTCAAGGTGAGGGAGGCTTGAAGAGTGGAGACTTTCATTGTCCTGAGGAGCTTTTCGCTATGGATTGAGAGGCTGTTTAACATTTTGCTTATAGGTGATGAGTTAACCTCCTCTGACTGACTTTTGCAAATTTACTGTCCTGTTGAGAACATTTTAAATGTTAATTTAGATAATCTTATCCTCACTGACTGGAGAAACACAGTAGCAAAGATTCACATTAACAGTGAGCACACTACAGAAAACAACAGATTTTTAAGACTGATGTTATTTAGAATGATAATTATTCATAAAAAAGAGATTCTTTACACATGTCTCATGCTTTATCAAATGATTTTTATTTCTGTGGTTCTATTTACACTATATTAACCAAGTAGGTAGAGACCAGAATTTAGCATATCAAATTCTCTGGATATATTTCTATAAAACCTGAAAAGAGAAAAATAATGTGACTCCTATTCCTATTATTACACAGGAATACATCTCAAAACAGTCCTTGTAAAATAACTTACATTACTACGAAACGATACACTCACAGCCCTCAGAATATTTGAAAAATAAGCTAATATTGGAATTGTACTTAAGGCTGTTGCAAGGACTCCAGCCTGATTCTTTGCATTCCTTTTTGAATAGGTTTTGTTAATGGATTTTTCCCCATTACATAGCATTCTATTTATAAGGCTAAGAGAATAACTCTTACTGCTGATGGTGAATAAGGAGTCCAGTTGGGTCATGTAAGAAATGTAACCCTTTGCTTACAAAGGAAAACAGGCCAGAAAGGCCTTATGGGAACAGGAGCTCTTGTTTTGCCACATGATACTCAACTAACTTCCTTTTTACATAGAACACAGAGGCTATTCATAAAAGCCTCATTTCCAAATTCTGGTGAGAATTGTGTTCTGTAAAACAGAGGTTGTGAACTCAAGACTACGGAGCTGAGGCAGTAGAATTGCCAGGAGTTCAAGGCTAATCTGGATTATAGAAAGTGATATCACTATAAAAACAAAAGAAGAAAAAAACAAAACAAAGCAAAAAAAAAAAAAAACCATTTTGCTTTACAGTATTTTAAAGATGGAGAATGTCATTCTCTGCATGGCGTTTAAGAAATACCTATCTCCTTACACAGAGTTTATTCAATTATGATAGGTAATTTTAATTTGGGGTGTTCAGAAACATGTGTAAACCTTATTTATTTATTTGTTTGTTTGTTTTTATGTATGTTAAGGTGTTTCCAGGAGAAAAAAAAGTCAGCATTTAATCAGTGGACTCAAGAAAAGGAAAGGGCATTGCCTCTTTAGGTGAAGCTCTGAGGACCTGAAAATGACAAAGAAATATGATAAAGGTACATTTTTGCTCTCCCTTGCTGTTGAGCTATGTACTGACCTTAACTGAATCTAATGCTAGTGTCTGACTTGTAGGACTTAGGCTTCAAATAGGAAGGTATGGCACTAGCTAGCACTCTGGGTCTCTAAGATGCCTCTGTGAAGTTGTAGGAAGATTAAGCTTTCATGATTACTTGTCTAAATCAGACTGGTGTGATATAGATGTATAGACAGATGCTAGACTGTGTTTAATTGTACATTCAATAACCACGTTTTGAGTGTCATTCTTGATTTTGAACATGCAAATATATAATTGATACCTGCTCCTCATTTTCAAGAGAAATCACAAAATTAAGTTTTGCCATGATTTTTAATAATGATAAGGATAAAAGGGCATGAAAAAGTTCTGCAAAATGTATTCTTGAAGCAATACAATTCTAAACACAATTTTAAAGTGTGAGAATTTTTTAACATAGTACACATATTTAGAAACAACAAGCCAAATAGAGAGAATGAACAAAACCTATGCAGTAGTTGTGACATCCCAGTATACATGTATATATAAATTTATATATCATATCATATCATATCATATATCATATTTAGAAAGACCAACTTTAATGTGCCTTCCAATATGACCTTTACTTCCTGGCCTTTATACCACTGTATGATTCCTTCCCTTACAACTTGCTCTTAAGCAATAGAATATGAGTTTGTAAGATACTCTTCATCATACTCTCACCCTATGTTCTAACTGTGTAGATTAAATTTCCAAGCTGGGACATAAAACTAAGAGATTAACTACTAAAATCAAATCATGAAGAATGTGGTTGTTTAATAAAATAGCCTCTGGGAAGTTTGTTATCTTTCTTGACTCTCAAGATCCGAATCTCCTCAGGGTTGTGATAATGAAACATCCCACTGGAGTGTTTCAAGGACTGCATGAGACAGTGCTGGTGAGGGACTAAGGATTCAGTATCAATTAATGGGGCAGTGATTGTCCAGATGTGATTCCAATTTACTACATCAAAATAAGACTAGCACTCTTCTGTCCACAATTATCCCTGGCCCTGCTCATAAAAGGCCCCTTTCCTCCTCATCCAACAAGACCAAACAGCCTCTCAACATTCCACAATGTACTTCTCAGTACCTGTGTACTGGGTTAGCAATCAAAGTGTTCTTCCTATTTCTAACAGGGTTTAAAAACATCTAAACCAAGATTAAGGTCAATGTTCAAATTTTTCTGATGGGTTTCTGATACTGTCAGTCAATAGTGATGACCTTAGTGCTTTCCCTTTTTGAAGGCAACTTGAAAAAATTCGGAAAAAAAAAAATCATTAGTCAAAAGGCAATTTTTGCTAACAAAATGTATGTCAAAATACACTATCCATAGAATAAAATTGTAACTCAGAGAATATATACAAACTATCTACCTGAAAAATAAAGAACATAGGAAATACATGGGATATGCCTAGAACACAGTGAGAGGGAGGGCAGTAATGGGACAAAGATCTAAATTGATATCTCACGAACTAGACGCTCAATACCTCAGTCCCTGACAGAAAGGAAGGATTCTGCCACCTTGAGTGACTTTAGATGTGTACCATGTCCTCAGAGCTGCACACAGGAAGACACCGTTCTTTGGCTGCCACCTTGATTGCAGGCTTTGAGACCTTCACACATGAATCCACGTAGTCTCCCCATGCAAAGAAAGTGTGAGATGGTAGATTGTTGTTTCCCTAGAACTTTTAAATTTGAGGTAATTTTCAATTTTCAATTTTAGTTGCTGCAGCCAACAACTAAAGTAAACAGTGGGGAAGAAGACCAGGGGGATGGAAATTACATTGAGGGATTTGCGTGACATGCCTAAGATGGATTGGGGCCTCTTGCAATTGAGTAAAAATGTCCTTTAATTTACCAACAACATTCTAATGAAAAAATAGTAAAAATAGTAAAGACCCAAACTAAGGAATGGAAAGTGTACCTTCATATTGTTTTTCCCACTGTCTGTCAATCACCCTTGCTTTTTTATTATTATGAGATCAGCATGCTTAGTTTTCACATTGTAAGAAAGAGCAGGTGGTTTTGTTAGCTTCACCTATTTCATTTAATATAGTTTCTTATAAGTTTGTGCATGATAGAAATGACAAAATCCCATTCCTCTCCATGACTGAGTGATATTCTACTATGCATATTGTCATATATTTAGAAGACTTATTTTTTGTGACTAATGAGAGTAAGAGAGACATCACCATGAAGCTAGTTGACTACATGGCCCTGACACTGGTACAGGGCCAAAAAGTAGTGGCTATGGTAATCGTGAAATTTGGAGAATGCTTCTGGAAACACAAATTTCTTTTAATTAAGTGCTTAATTCATGACATAGAACAGGCTCAATAGAAAGGTCCACAAAATAGTCCTTAAGAAAATCTAGAAGTATATCATCAGATTTTTAAATGTTCCAAGGAATATCGTCACTACTTTTTTAACTGTAGTTCATAGGTGAATACATATGAGCATACCAAACATGATTCATTATTCTTCTCACCATAAAAGTCTCTTGGTCATACTTGTATAATCCATATTTTAATCTATATATTATTGTGTGTCATAGGTAACTGCAGTGTTTTGTTCTCATAAGTAGAAACCATTTCCAGACTTGAACCATAACTATCCAGTGCCCTGATTCTCCATGTTTAACAAACAGATTGAAGCTTTTGTCATGAATTTAATCAAATTAACTAATATTGTGGGGGTATTTGTGATTAATCAAAATTATATCTGTTAACAGAGAACTGTCCCTAGCATAATAAGCACAACTAACTATAGATTGTAAAATACACTGTACCTACTTGGAACACATCAGTCATCATTACCCAAAAGTTTACTCAGTGTTTGATAGTAAAGCAAAATATAATGTTTGTTACTGTAGCAAAAATATTTAAATGCTGAAGATTCCAAACAAGATATTGTAGATAACTTTGTATTTTATTGATCAAAAATAACAAAATGAATTTTGAAAAGAGAAAATTAACCCATAAGTTTTGGAATAGCAAATTAAAATTAGTTTGTATGTCAAGAGGGCTTACTCTCTGCTGGTCTTGTTTTATGTATACACAGTCATAAATAACAACAAAAAAACATATTATTGCTACCGGTTGAACTGTGGGCACAAAGTTCTTTGTGCCACCTAATAGACCAGAGTCCCCAAGAATGCTGTTTGCAAGTAAACCTCATTTGGTGAAATTAGAGTTTCATGTTGTTCATTTGAAGAAGCCAGAACCACTGTCTTTCCGTTCCTATTATCCTTTGGAAGATCTGGCAGACGTGGTGAACGCCCCTCCTGATGTACTGTTATTCTCCTTTCACTGTGATGTTCATTAGACCACACCATAGTCTAATTTTCTTCCTGGCTCACGCAGCTTCCTCATGATTTGTGATTGCAAAGCATTACACAAACACAGCTAAATAACTTCGAGGTAAAGAGGAGCTGTGAGATGGTGAAGAATACTTTGTGACATGTGGCTAATAAAATATACAGATGAATCAGCTTTTCTTATTTCCTCTTGGGGAAACACAAAAGGGAGTGACAATGCTTAATTTGCCTCATTAATCACAAGCAAGTTTTTTTTGCATGGAAATCACCATGTAAATTTCTTGAGTGGAAGATTTCCAAGAAAACAATTAATAATAATGAACATGTAGAAAAAAAAACTTTAAACTGTTTAGACTCTTATTTTCATAATATTTTTATTGATTATTTGGAAATTTAATACCATGAGCCCCAAGCACACTCACTTCTCAGTTCTTCCAGGTCTGTCCCACAGACCTTTGTGACCTCTGTCACTATTCCGGGGCCAGCAGCGTAATGAAAATTGAATCCTTCCTCTTTCACACCCACACCCTTGCCAGAAGCCATCAATTGTGGAGATCTACGCTTAACATCTTTGTCACAATTTTTAAGAGTTCTGCTAGGTAGCTTTCTGTCTAGGCTGTCATCTTTTGGGGATGTATGGCAGTGGGGATAGCGATAGTCACAGGCTTACCAACATCATGGCAAAAGAAGCTTCCTTGCCCTTTGCAGATAGCGAAAACACCAATCATCGACTGCCACATGGTTTCTGGAGACACTAAAGGCCACGGAGATCCTCTTTGTCTCCAGACCATTCCATTGTCTCTGCAGGCTGCTGGGAGGCGGGTTCGGGGGTTCCAGGCTGCTGCATCCCACCCTGTCAGTCCTACTAGGCAATATAATAACTTGTTGCTCCGCTGACTGCAGGCTTCTCTCACAGCTATCACTACAGTTGTATCTCTAGTTCTGCCTCTCTCCACTGCCTACTCACTGCTCCGTTCCTCTATCTTTTCCGTCTCTGTTGAATACTCATTAGTCATAGTGGCATCGGAACCTAAAATTAACCCACTTGCTTCATCCACAGTCACCTTAGCCAAGAGTTATCAGAAAGCGCTTTCTACTGCTTAGCATGGTCCATTCTAACAACCTCAGTTTCATGTACACGTCCTGACTTGCAAAAGGGCTACAACTCTGTTCTTGATTTCTTCAAAATTGAGACACTATGGAACTCTCTCTTCAAACTGAATAATGAGTCATTGTTTTGGTCTAAGGTTTCTGGATTCTGACACCATCAGTACAGGACCATTGCTGAGACTCGTCTCAGATATCATGAGGTTGCCAGAGTCATGGTCATCCCGCCTCTCGGCCTCTGCAGGACTGTCTTTTTCATGCGCTCCAGCAGCTCATAGATAGGGTAGGTGTTGGGATGGGCCACCTCAGAGCTCTGGATCTGGGCTCAGACAGTAGCCAAAACACTTCCATTTGTGTTTAGGCTCTTTGTGTGTGCTAAAATATAGCCAAAGACAAATATCATTGACCCAGAAACCCATTCTTAAAATATGGTTAAATAAAATGTATAAGGACAGAAAACTGAAAATAGAAATAAACATGTCTCACTTGGCTCCTAGTTTTAAAATGTTGTAGAACATTTTTATTCATTAATGTACTTTTTTTTTCCTATTATTCTTACTTTTACTTTAAAAATTGAAATTACTTACAAAATTGAACAAACTCAATGGTAGGTCCAATAAAAATACAATAGATAGAAGGAGAAACATCCTACTTGATACAAGTTATGATTATATTAGGTAAATTTGTAATTGTGTTTGTTAGCATATAAAAATATGTGTATGTCTGTATAGATACATGGTAAAAAAATTTGCTGTGATAGGACATGTTCACATTTATCTAAGCAAATGTTTCTGCATATATATATATATATGAAATTAGATATAATATTTTGTACATTATTTAGATTGTGTTTGAATTGTCTAGAAAATTGTAGGCTAAATCATCTTAGGAGACAAAGGTGAAAGGTTTTTTGTGAACGATAAATGAAATGGACTTTGAATTAAAAATACTCTAATATTACTAATTATTGTCAAACAGACACTGGCAAGTAAATCTAAGAAATAAAATGCACCTATACAGTATGATGTTGCTTAGACAAAAATAAAGTTCTATTATATGAGACAGCATGGGTGGGCTTGTCAATTATTAACACAGGCAAAACATGTTATTCAGAGAAGGAATCAAACAGTCACTCTCATAGAATGTGAGAGTATAATGTCGGTAAGTAAAATCTGGAGAACAATAGGGGAAAGGAAGTATAAGCAAAGTATGATAATGTGTATAAGTTAGTTATATTGCAGTAAGAAATTCTGATGTTCTATTTAACAGTAGTCTAAGAATTCAAAATAATACATATATATATATATGAAAATAACAAAAAGAAATTTTAATATTTTCAAGAAAATGCTTACTGAATGAATATATATATATATATATTTGGATGATATATATATATATATATATATATATATATATATATATATCATCCATCTCATTAATTTGTATAGTTTGATATTTTTTCCCTCTGGTAAAAATTTAAGAAAGGATTTATTGAGAGTGCGCCTACCTAAAAACTGAGTCTTAAACAGAAGTTGTTCCTTTAAAAGAGAGAGAAATTTGGGTTAACAGATAAAAGAAAATTTTCTTCCAACATGAGAAAGCTTATGGAACTACTATGTAGCAAATTTTCAATAATTTAGAGACCTTGTTGGCTGATGCCTGCCTACTATCATCATGGAACTCAATATTTCTGGCGACCCCTCTGAGTGGGGGAGCGGCCTTACCAGGCCACAGAGGAAGGCAATGCAGCCAGTCCTGATGAGACCTGATAGACTAGGGTCAGAGGGAAGGGGAGAAGAACCTCCCCTATCAGTGGACTGGGGGAGGGGCAAAGGGGGAGATGTAGGAGGGAAAGATTGGGAGGGAATGCGGGAGGGGCTACAGCTGGGACTAAAGTGAATAAATTGTAATTAACAATAAATAAATTAATTAATATAGGAAAGCAACCATCAAACCTATTAGTAAAAGAAGAAAGAGGATAAAAAGAGGGTTTGGAGTTTCTCCTTTAAATATTTGTGTTTTTAATCTCCCAGGCTGTCATAAGAGCTGTATGTATACTATGGGAAACAATTTGGCAGTCCAGTGAAACAGAAGGCTGCCATGTAGCTCGACTATCACATTTAAATAAAAGCTATCTTAAAGCGCTGGGTTGTCTTGAAAACTTACAGCTACTTTAAGATATTTGGCAGAGAAATCCGTATGTGCACAAATCAAATCATGTAAGAAATTAAGGCTGATCAAATCACTACTCCACAGTTAAATATAAAGATGAAAGGTTTGCCAAATAGAATATTTTATGCATGTACTGTGCTAAAATTAAGGCTGTTTCTCCAATATATTAGAATGCCAGGAAAGATTAATTGAAAAAGGCAAGGAATTTCTCAGACATTAATGTTATACTGCAATGTGAGAGCTATGCGTATTCAATAAGAACTTTGAGTCATGGGATTACCTGGGTACAAAGCATTATCTTCTAATATTTTAGAAAATACATACTTGAACACAAAGGTACTATATTGTATAAAAGTGATGAAATAGTGCTTAGTTAAAAATGATAAAGTTAAATAATATCAACTTTAATTTCCGCAGGTGCTTTGCCTGCGGTTTTAGAGAACTGAGATTAGCTCTAGTGTGTTGTCTACTCCATGGATCTGGTGATATAAGCACTAAGAGGTATGAAATGCCGATTTGCTTGACGGAGTGTCCATCCATCTACTTCTTCAGCCAATTACATGGATTTTGCTCAACAATCATTAAGACAGCTCCTTCATTTCACATTGCATATTTAACTTATTTGCTTTGTTCTAAAAGTATACTTTCTCTGTACTCTGACTTTAACTCTTAGGAAATAGATGTGAAAATGTATTAATATATTGAAAACTATGTCTTTTTAATTTTTTGACATTATAATATAGTTAAAACCTTTCTCCCTTCCTTTTCGTCATTCTGAACCCTCCCATATAACCTCCTCAATCCCTTCAGATTTCTTGCCTTGTCTTTTATTAATGGTCAGTGTATGCAAATCCATATATATATATATATATATATATATATATATATATATATATATATA
>NW_026587216.1:6457235-6566235 GCF_907164565.1 Psammomys obesus
TATATATATATATATATATATATATATATATATATATATATATATATTGGTAAAATGAAATCACTTTCTGTGCTCTTCTCTGGGGAAGACCACAGGATACAAGTTAATCCGGTAGGAGAAATAGGAAAGGGGCAGTGTTTTTTAGGGAAAGTAGATGAAGAAGAAAAGGGGCAAATGGACAAAATAACAATACGGTGACTTAAAGAAAAAGCCACAAGGAATTACACTATTAACTATTTACCTAAAAAAAAAAAAACAGAATGTAAAGCTATGCAGGCTTTAATGATTTTTCACTAGTGATAGTTCACACATGTGGATTTAAATAGGACAACTTATGTACTACCGTCACAAACATATGCATATTTAAATAAGCATTTATTATTTTCTGATCAGTTGTTCTAGAAAAATAAAATAAGATACATACAGCAAAATGGAAGCAGCCAAAAAATACTGATGTTTTTCCAGCTGTGATATGAAATCAAATGTCCTACTTTTCTGCATGCTTTTAGAAGAAGCCTAATGTTTTGAGATGAACAAAAAGCAAATGGTCCAAAGCATTTTAAATTACAAAAATGTGAAGTGAATGTACTTCTGTTGGAGATCATGTGTATCTTTTTTCTCTCTTTCCACACATACACACATATAACATTTAGAGTTTATGTGTGCATACAAATGTAAGCATGTCAGAATGTATTTATGAACGCATGTATAACTTATACGTGTATATGAACACTGCACACAAATACTAGTACTATCAGAGTCCTTTAGACACAGGAGAAACTGTTTTTGCATAAATTTATATCTGTTCACGTTCTCATTCATTTTTCTTTATAAATGTGTAGTTTGTGTAAAGTATGAAAAAATAAAAAAGAATTATACACAAGAGAAAGGAAAGGTCAATGAAATAATGTGAATGAAATTTAAAAGTAAGTATTCATAGAATAATGTAAGGAAAGCCGATAAAATGTGTTTAAGAAAATCCTGGTTAATATAAACAAATCTATAAATTTGCCTGAAAAAAAAAAAAAAACAGGTAATAGTAGAAAATGTGAATTAAGTTTCAGACTCTCTGCTTCCATCTTTCAATCAGTCTTATCTGTTGTTAAACTGAGCCCACTAACAAAAACTATGATAATTGAAAATTTGTAAGTTTCCTGATTATAATTTGCTAATAATTTTCTTCCTAATGATAATAATTTTGAGCTATTCAAACACCAGTTTTATTGAAAATCCCTTTTTATAAAAAAAGAAAAAAATTCTGAATTATAAATAATTGAGCCCTATTATTGTCTGTGTGTGGGCCAGGGAGTAGGAGAAAGTGGAGTAGTTAGCCTTAATTATCGGGATAATTTATTTCTGTCAACCCAGCCTTGGTGCCCTTTCCTTTCAAAATTGGAAAGTTATATTAGAAATTACAGTCCGTCTTAAAGGAACTGTAGCATTAGAGATGACATTTCGGCACATTTGTGGCTAAGTTATTTTCACTGCGTTGCCTTCCCCTGCAATAGTTGTGCACAGTTCCTATCTTAGGATAGAGATTGAGAGAGTAGATGACAGGAGGGTCAGGGGACCCTTCTCTCTCACTCGGAGGCTCCTTCCGTTGCCATCTGCAATCAGATTGTTAGCATGTCAGCTCATTCTGTCAGAGTCCCTCGAGTGCTGTTCAGCCAGCGAAGAGAAAATACCTTGTGTGTTGGCTGTGGGTGTCCCTTAACAACACGAAGCCACTCAGCCATGCAGCCTAAATGGGGCATCCAGCCGCACCTTCACACCAGTGTGCGATAAGTAAGCTTCCCATCTCTGTGTCCCGACCTCATAAGAAGCCACAGTACAGGGCCAGGGTGAAGAGTCAGGCAAGGCTTGATTGCTGCTGACCTTCACTTGTCTGTTAAAAATGGCAGCTTCTTTTGCTCCAGTCACTCAGAAACAAATGTAATAAACCTTTTTTTTTTTTTTTTTTACTCAGAAAACCAATAAGGCATTTCTTTTATGCAGTGGTGGAATGCAGCCACTAGATGACACCAAGAGATAGTTCCTATATGTCTTAATGCCGTCTCACTTGTCTGTTCAAAGGTAATATCCTAGGTGGTATTTTTTGTTGAGGTCACAGATGTAGGCCAAGTAAAATTCTCAATTTCTTTTTTAAAAAATGGCCTTTTTTGATATTATCGTTATCTTTCTCATCCTCAGCAAGGTGAAGCAAAGGTAATTAGAAATAAAAACAAATGCAAAACCAACATGAGATCTTTAGAAACTCAACCCTTAGCATCCCCACTTTGCCTTCGTACTTTATGAACTTGGCACACTCCATGGGAGTAATTACTGTAATTTAGGGGTTCTGCGGTACCATTACCACAAAACCTTCTAATGGGTTTGAAATAAAGTTTGAATATTCTCTCTAGATTTCAGTTTTGTAAGCAAATCTTAGCAGTTATGATAGCATGATATTGTTATGCGACTGGCCTGTTTTGCTGTGCATGTCTGCCTTAAACAAGAAGCTCTAAAAAAATTGATGAATTCTTGGATGATTGTCTATAGTTTCTTCAAAACACAACTGATATTTCATCTCAGATTTATATTGTGGGTGGGCCATAGGCAATTACAGTAATTTGCATTTGATGCCATAGAATTAAAAAAATGTATATTCTCTATATAATGTGATACTCAACAGCAGGATTCTTATAAAGTAAGAGCTGAATATTTCACATATAACTACTTGACCAGCAAGTCTTCAGAGGCCTGCAATTGTAAAGAGACATAAAAAGGGAGTGAGTGCTAAATTAATGGCTATCAAAAGTGTTTTAGAATATTTCATGGCAAAGCTTTCAAACTCTTACATAAAACTTGGAAAATATGATAGTGGTTATATTTAGACAACTATTTCCAAAGGAAATAGTTTCTTTTCCTCATATATCTACTATTAGAAAGAATTTATGTGTTCTTGATCTTCAGGGACATATGAGATATACGTTTTTGTTTTGTTTTGTTTTGTTTTTCCCCTAATTCACTTTGAATTGGAAAAAGCAAAGAAGTGAATTGAAAAATAAACATGCTTTTGTGTTTGGGACTGAATGATAATTAATTAAAACATGTTCATTGATTTGCAAATATATAATGAAAAAAATTACTGTGGAATAAGTACTTTTAAAATCTAACACATTTGGTATGTTTGGTAGATTCTATATATTTCCTTTTTAAATGTAAAACTTTACCTGGTTTTCCTGTTCTATGGGATAGGCTCAAATCATGGCTGTTTTTTTTTTTTTAATTTTAATAGCAGATGCATTGTGAAGTCAACAAAGATATATTTTACATTTAGTATCTTTGTTTAACATTACCTGTTTGCATAAAATGTTGACTCCTACAGAGATTTGCTTTTGGTTTCTATTGCTTTTCTAACTGAAGAAGCATAGAATACCTACTAAGAAACTTAATTTGTTTATAATAGTAAACATGTCAATGTTGTTTGCAAATTTTTAACAAGTAGCTTTCTGAAATTAAACAAAATATGAAAAATTATTCACTCATACATATTTGGTTTTAGAATAAATTTATTATTTCAGGGAATTAGACATTGAGGTTATTAGATGTATACTTTTACCTATACTTCTTATACTTTTATAACAAACCCTTTGGCTCCCCAAAGTTTTGATGGCTTATTTTCTGCCCTATTGAACCAAACATAAATCTTCTACTGCTAAGAAAATATGGATTACTAGTTCATAAACTAAACACACACATACATGCAGGCAGGCACATCGCACACACACCACATGAGCAGAAATACTGCCTTTTAATTATTACGACGCCTCATGACGTATTGTCCAGCACAGATTTGTGATGCCAGGACTTGTTAATTTTCTTCATGGCATGACTTGTTCATTTTTCTCTTATGTTGTAAGTTTTGATATTTCCATGTCAAACTGTTATCTAAATCTCCTAAGAGTATTTAGAAAGAGGCATTAGGGTTGTCTGAAATGTAAAATAAAAATGCCCTCTTGTTTCATAATGCAAGGTAGAAATTATTACATTAACTATAAAACAACCAGCTAAACATGCTATTTCCTGTTTGGTTTTCAGCTTCTGCATTACTATATCCTCACCTTATGATCACATGAGTCGAGATATAGTTTTTTTTTATTTGTGCAGAGCCTCGAATTAATAAGCATCTACATTTTAGAGGGTTATCTTACAAAAACAGCTAAAAATAATTTGGCTGCCTAATTTATTTGTCTTCCTTTTTATTTATTTTTTGATAGAGATATTTTCTTTATTTTCCCTCCATTTACAGGTGCAGAATTAAAGAACATGTTCACTCACTATATTATTGATGCACTTAAGTGGAGTGTTCTGAAGCATGTAATTACCGTGTAGGCTTATGGCCCTGAAGTAGCCGGGGATGGTGGTGCTGCATATCCATGATTTGAAGGACATACAGTGATGATTATAGAGGCAGTACTCTACATCCATTCCAGCCCTTTTGTGTTTAGCTGGTTGTCATGGCAAATAATTGGATAGAATTTAAGCCACTTTCTTCCAAGTGGGAAATTCATAATTTTACCCTTCACCTAATTTTGTAGATACTTTTAAAGAATCTTAAAGTTTCTAGAGGAATGACGTAGAGCAGTGTGGGAAAATTTTCCCATTCAGCAGACATATAAGAAAACACAATTCTGTTTTGGAGGGTACGAAAGAAAAAAAGGGTCAATTTCCATTTGCATCAGTTTGCTTCCTGTCTCTATAACTAAGCCACAGAATTATGCCTTTTTTTTTTTTTGCCTTTAAAATCAAGGCTACTTTACTAGGATAGCTACTGAGGAAAAGGAAAAAAAGAGGATAAGTTGAAATGTTATAAAACGCTAGTGAAAATATTACCCTGCCTACAACCTTATTTCCAGAAGAAAAAAAAAACTTTTCAAAAAAAAAAGAGAGAGAGAGAGAAAGAAATAGTGAATAGAAATGATCAGGAAAGGTTGTGAGAAGAAAGGATAGCTGACATGCAAAAATAATTAAGCCAAAAGCCAAACTATAAATGTTGGATTTCTCAATCACTTTCTATTTTAAGTATATGATTGTGGATGATATAGGTGTTAAAAATGTATCTTTTTCTTATGACTCAACCTTATGAAACCTTTGAAAAAATAAAATTTGTGTATTTGGACACCAAACAGTGCATTCTCTCCCTGAGCGTTACAAGACCCTTATAACATAAACATCCACCTGACTTCCCTGCAATGTCTACCCACTCATCTGTTCTTGAGCACACGGATGGTTCCATGTCCTGGCTACTCTCAGGCTTGCAGCAATAAATGTGTCTTTGGGTATCTCCGTGATGGACATTAGAATCCTTTTATCCTATGAGAGTATGCCCAGGAATAGTTTAGCTAGGTTATATGGTAGACCAGTTTTTAGGTGTTTGAAAATCTCCCTGTTGAGTTTCACAGTGGCTTGAGAAGTTTATATTCACATCAACAGGGGCTAAAGGCTCTTGTTTCTCACTATCAGTGTTTGTTGCTACTTATTTTCTTTCTTTTCGGTTAATCTGTTCCCTACTTTATTATTATTATTATTATTTACAATTTATTCACTTTGTATTCCAGTTGTAGCCCTCCCTCATCTCCTCCCTGTCTCTCCCTCTTCCTCCCCTATCCCTCTTCCCTAGTCCACTAATAGGGGAAGTCCTCTTCTCCTACCTTCTTACCCTAGCCTATCAGATCCCATCAAGTCTGCCTGGATACCCTTCCTCTTTTGGCTGGCTAGGTCATCCCACCAGTGAGAAGTGATCAAGGAGCACACAACCAAATTCATGTCAGAGACTCTCTCTTCTCCCCTGACTAGGGAACCTACATGGAGACTGAGCCATCTATGGGTTACATCTGAGCAGGGGGTCTATGTCCTCTCAATGTATGGTCTTTGGTTGATGCATCAGTCTCTGTAGTCCCCTCTAGGCCCTGCTTTTATTTTTGGCTGTGGGAGGTTGCTGCTTTGTTGGTCTCTTTATGTGGCTCCTATCCCCTTTGTGTCCTTTTATATCCCATTCTTCTATCAGACTCCCTGAGCTCTGTCCAAAGTTTGGCTGTGAGTCTCTGCATCTGCTTCTATCTCCTTTTGGTTGGAGTCTTTAGAAGACATCTGTGGTAGTCTCCAGTCCTGTTTTTTCTCTTCTTCTGCTTCCGATGTCTACCATGTATTCCCTTCTGAATGAGAATTAAGCATCTTCCCTAGGAAGAATGGATATAGAAATTGTGGTTCATTTACACACTGAAATATTACTCCTTTATTAAAAACAAGGAAATCATAAAATTTGCAGGCAAATAGATGTAAGTAGAAAAGATCATCCTGAGTGGGGTATCCCAGAAGAGACATGCATGATATATATCCACCTATAAATGGAAATTAGCCATATTTTATAAGATAAGCATACTAAAATCTATAGAACCAAAGAAGCTACTTATTTTCTTTTCTCTTTTTTATTGATTTATTATTGATTACAATTTAGTCACTTTGTATCCTGACCCCTCCCTCTTCTCCTCCCAGTCTCACCCTCTCTCCCTCTACACTTCCCATGACCCTCCCCTTGTCCACTGGTTAGGGAGGTCTTCCTCCCCCCAACTAACTGCCCTAGCCTATCAGCTACTTGTATTCTTTTTTATTTTATTTATTTATTAATATTAGATACACTTTATTAACTTTGTATCCCAAAGTTAATATCCCGCTCCCTCATTCCCTCCCAATCCCACATTCCCTCCCTCATCACCTCCCTGCCCCTTTCCAAGTCCACTGATAGGGGAGGACCTCCTCCCCTTTCATCTGACCCTGGTTTATCAGGTATCTTCAGGACTGGCTGCAAAGTCCTCCTCTGTGGCCTAGCAGGGCTGTTCCTCCCTCAGGTGGTGGGGAGGGAGGTCAAAGAGCCAGCCATTGAGGTCATGTCAGAAAAAGTCCCTGTTCCCCTTACTAGGGAACCAACTTGGATACTGAGCTACCAAGGGCTACATCTGAACAGAATTCTAGGATATATCCATACATAGTCCTTGGTTGGAGAACAAGTCTCATAAAAGACCCCTGTGCCCAGATATATTTGGTCCTTGTGGAGCTCCTGTCCTCTCCAGGTCATGTTAACTCCCCCTTCTTTCTTATGATTCCCTGCTACTTGTTTTCTTGATGCTTGCTCCTGTGACTAGAAAGAAATGGAATATCTCAACTGTTATAATTTCCTTTTTTTTTTTTCCTGGTGAGTAAGGTTTGCACATGCTTAAAAATACTTATTAACCTCTTCTTTTGAGAATTCTCTGTATATTTCATTACCATACTTGTTGACTGAAATATTTGGGGGTAATTCCTACAGTTCTTTACATATTCTAGATACTAACTAAAACCAGGCTGCAGTATAGCTCACAACATTTTATTTTATTCTGTAGACTGTGTCTTCACTCTGGCAATCTTTGTTTTTTTGTTTTTTTTTTTTTTTTTTTTTTTTTTTTTTTTTTTTTTTTTTTTTTTTGGTGTTCAGTAGATTTATAATTTTGTGCAATCTCTAATCTCATTTATCAGTTCTTAGAATGCTTCAGTTACTAATAGATCACTTCATAGATCGCTCTTGCCCATGCCTCGATTTTGGCTGTTTTCCCTGTGTCCTTTCAGCAATTCCAAGTTTTTCAGTTGATTGATAGTCCTTGCAGATCTAATCGCTGAAAATATATTCTGCTATTGCTAATGTTCATTGGGAGTGTTTCAAACTTTTTAAAATGTAATTATTAAGATTTGAAATATGTCTATTTTACGCTTTATATGACTGTTCCCTTTTTTTCAATAAATACTTAGGTTATTTATTTTTAGTAATATTTTAAATTAATTATTTGGAAATTCCATATATAATTACATTGCATATTGATCATATTTCATTCTTCTAACACCCCTGAGTGTTTCCATCTCCTCTCACTATCTCCTTTACACACACCCTTATATACACACACTTACATTTACCATCCTGTAGAATCTAATTAGCATGATTTGTATGCATGTGTGTATAGGACCATTTAGTAGTGCATTGGCAACCTACCAAAGGACACTTCTATCAGTAAAGCCCAGGTAAGGGTGGGGACTTAAAAACCCTCCCCCCGTCATTTCTGGAGTTTTGACTAGGATGACTGTGTACAAGACAGCTACACCTACTGTAAGCTTAGGCTACATCCCTGCACATCTGAAGGGTAGTCTTCACTTCAGTCCCCTGGATGCTTAGAGTCTACACTCTTTCTGTCTCTCTTCCATGATACTCCCTGAATGTTAGTGAGGAGTGTTTGCTATGGATAGCTCCATTTCAGTTGAGTGCTCACAGTCACTTACCTTCAGCCCCCTGACTAGTGAAGAATGTCTGTGTTAACTGTTACCG
Organism: Psammomys obesus; assembly: GCF_907164565.1. Lineage (NCBI taxonomy): Eukaryota > Metazoa > Chordata > Mammalia > Rodentia > Muridae > Psammomys > Psammomys obesus. The sequence goes on from NW_026587216.1 coordinate 6,465,628, forward strand.
CTGTGGAAAGGAGCTTCTCGGCCCAAGGATGAGACCTTTATAGGTCTATGAAATTTTTTTCAGCTGTAAAGGAAAAAAAATGAAATCACAAAAGCTTCAGATAAATGGATGAAGCTGGAAAAGGTAATATTGAAGGCACCTAAAGACAGAAATACATAAAAGTGCTGCTCTCTCTCTCTCTCCATCTCTAGGTCTTTCCTTCCTCGCCATCTCTTTCTTTCACATAGGGAGTCTAGCTTGCAGTCTTTTGTTTTTTGTACTTAACTTGGAACACATATAAAAGCTAGGAGTCTAGAAAGCAAAAACCAAGGCATGGTGCTATAAGGAGAAGGATAACTAAATGTAGGCTATTTCTTTAAGGATACCCCAGTTATTACCATCAAAACATAATAACCTACCTCCAGTATGTCAACGTACTACCAGTTTGGCTCCATTAGTTTATAAATCCTACAAATCAGTGAATTATAAACTCACTGTTATATTTTCTTAATTCAGTACCTTCATTTTGATTGTCATAATAATTACATAGATCTGTAATAGCAAATGGATAGATTTTTAATTATTCTTTAAAAATTCTTATTTATTACATTTGCATGGAGGTGTGTGTGTGTGTGTGTGTATGTGTGTGTGTTTGCAGTCTGTAACATAGGGTGAAGATGAAAGGACTGTTCTCTGGAGTTCATTTTCTCCTTCCACTTTTATATGGGTTCCAGAATTTAATCAGGTCATCAGGCTCGCACAGCAAAGCCCCTTATCTGCTAAGCCGTTTCTCTAGTACCTTTAATTCTTTTGAACTCTGGAAGGAAAATAGTTACAAGAAAGAAATACATTCTTATGGCATTTAATACTTACCTTTGTATTTATGTTTATAAATGTTTTTATTTTGGACTTGAGGTTTTTTACTAACGTCTTTCAATTTATCCTAAAGGATTTTCTTTATTATTCTGGCAGGACAGTGTGTTAAGCCACAACTTTTGTAATTATTTGAAATTTGACACTCCCCCCCCCATTTTTTGTCTTTGCCCTTCATTGTTGGAAGATAAGAATTTCGTCAACCAGTTTTTCATCTTCTAGTATGCTTAAATATATCATCATTCAGATGCTTAATATATCATCATTCAGGTTTCTATCTCCTATTACTCTTAAAGAGGAATCTTCTATTAATCTTATCAATATGCCTCAGGAATCTTAAATCTATTCTCTGGGATTTCAGTAGTGACTTCTTTTTACTGATATTTAGCCTTGTCTTTTAAGCATTTGGTATAAGGTATCATGATGTGACTTTCATAGAAATCTGCGAGATCTCTAGGTAAACAGATCACCATTACTCATCAAAAAATCAGGAAAATGTTAGCAATAGCTTTAGATATTTTTATTTTTATGGTTTTTTTCCCCTCTTTGATCACAATGTATATGCTGGTACATTTGTTCCTAGTCCTTTGATACCATAAATAATTTTCTTTTCATTTGAAGCCTCAAAACTTAAGACACAACAAGATCACAGAACTGTTTTCATTATGATCATTGTACTCACTCATGTTCATAACACTAGGTAACTCGTCCGCATGCAGAGCAAGGACTCGCGGCTTCTATTCAGATCTCATCTTGGTTATACTGTAAGACACTGCCCCAAGTGATGGGTGACCCATTTTATCCTTGCCATCACCACTACATCGCCTTTTAAGCTACTTAAAACTATAGAAGTATATTACAACTGTAAGACTGTAGGAGCTAGAGAGAGGGGGCAGCAGTTAAGAACGCAGCGTCTACTACTCCATCACAGCATCCTAGTCACATTGGGGGAGTCACAGTGGCCTCTCAGGCCAGATGCAGGGACTGTGATTCTTCTGATATCATCCTAGAGAATTTCGACAGATCAAAGTCAGCCCCTTCCATCCTATTTCCTAATAAGAATTTGAACATCTCTACACATTAAAGGCAAGACCAGCTACTCCCTACTGCGTTCTTTGACTTTTTTTTTATTGTTGTTGTTTGTTTTGTTTTTGTTTTTTGTTTTGTTTTTCCTTTCTGGTAAATGATCATAACACACCTTGCTCTCTGCTGTTCCAAGAGGCTTTTTTCCATTTGGAAATGTTTCTAAATTTCTTTAAGGATAGAGTGTGTGACTCAGGGTAGGTTGGAATCCAATCTTAGTCCACTGCCATGATTCAACATTTTCAAAATTTATGTGAATTTTTTTTTCATCAACAAAGAACTTGAGGTTAGAGGTCACAGCCTGAGCACAGAAGGGTCCAATCTTAATCTAATATCAGTATCTTCTGTTTTGTTTCAGTTTTGCCTACTACAAAATTACACATTTCTGTAATTCAGGTTTAAAATTTAACTCAGTTCTTGTTACTTAGAATTGTGTTTCACATCTTATGAATTAGTGACTTGGAAATTGAGCCAATAGTTCCTTTAAAAAACTGTTTTATTTCATGTGTATGTGCCCAAGTGTGTGTATACGCACTACCTGTGTGCAGAAGCCCACAGAGGTCAGATGAGATTTTGGATGTCCTAGAAATGAAGTCACAAACTATTGTTGAATATCAAATGTGTGCTGAAAACCAAACCCCTGGCATCTGCAAGAACAGCTAGTGCTCTGAGCCATCTCCTTAGCTCCAAGCCAATCACTTCTAAATTCCACTAGCAATTTTCCTTCCACTAACACCAACAATAAAGCTATACACTAATATCACAGGTAAGACTATTGCCATTCAAATTTCCTCATACCTGTTTCTCTCCTCCTGGGTGTGTGCATATGTGTGTTTGAGTGATTGATACAGGATTTCTCTGTGTTGCCCTGACTATCCTGAACCCACTCTCACTCAGACCAAGCTGGCCTTGAACTCTGAGATCCACCTGCCTCTGCCTCTTGGGTACAGGGATTAAAGCAATGTGCCACCACTGCCCACCTCATCCTATCTTATATTTTTATTTTCCTAAGCATGTATTTCAATCATTCCAGGGCATGAGAATCCCATAATCTTGTTACAACTCAATAGGGCTAATCTTACTGCAAAGTTTGAGAGTCTAGCTTTCTAGACTGCCATTTTTTTTTATTTTTCTAAACTTATGGCACTAACTAAAGATAGGGAAAATTTGTAAAGATATCATGAATCTGGTTATTTTCTAGAAGTCTTCAGGATTATACTTTATTATGAAGAAAAGATCCAATTTCAAGCCAAACAAAGAAAGAGATGTAAATGTCAAAGTCTGAAAAGGTTTCAACAGCAAACTTACTTCTGGTCCCCTCCTAGATGCTATTCATTAGAAGCTTAACAGTAATGGGGCATTTGAAATATATGCAACCAGGAAAACTCACAGAGGTTTGGCTTTGGCGTTTAGAGTTTTGTGGGACGCTTCATTGCATGCTTGAATGAGAGACAGCCCACTCCTTATCTTACTCCCCAAAATTATATATATTCTCCTCTTAATGCCTTGTCACCATTTAATCGTGTGGGTGGGGGTTTTAACTGGTTCAACCAATATATTAAGACTGTCATGTGCTATCCATTGTCAAGGTGAGTTTGCCCACCCCTTGCTCAGAATAAAAACGTTTTAAAGTAACACAGTGATTGTTTCCTAAAAGCTGAGGCAAAGTATAAACCAAACATTGTTTGGTTTATAGTATAGCTAGGCAAGTTAATTATAATTCTCTAGGGAAAAGTCACAAAGGACCCTCAATCTCACCCATGTGGGCTGCAAGGGTTATAGTCTTCACTGTATCCACAGGCTATGAATGCCAAGTAAGTCTGCGCGGTGCAGCTATGGAGTGGAATGGAAACAGGCCATGTTAAAAGTTTGCAAACCATCTGGATGGTAGAGACTAATCTGTTGGTGAAGAATATGGACCCCCTAACTGGATGTAAAGCTTGATTACTTTCCAGCATTTTGAAAAAATTAAGTCTGACAAATTTACCTGTTTTACATTTCCTTTGATGGGGAAAATACATTGTGTAGGTTCTTATTCCCCCATTTCCACAGTCTGCTGATCTAAATATAAAGTTTAGTTAGAATGAGGCATGGGTGTTCCTCTTATTGACTGCATGTTTACCAACTGCCACACTGAGGCTAAAAATCTGAAAGTCTAAAATATCTATTTTGAAATACAAAGACAAGAGCTTCTATAGAGTTTAGAAGATACATACATACATATAATTTGTATTATACATGTTATATATATATACACACATACAGTGTATTAATATAAGTAAAATGATATAATGTATACATTATATGCTGTAGTGTCTGCAATATATTATGTGTCATATTGTTATATGTATTACCATACTGTGTTCTAAGCTGTAATACATATTTTTCTCCAGTCTTGCACTGTGTAGCGATTTGAATAAGAATGGCTCCCAGAGGTTCATATATGCAAATTCTGCAGTTGGTATAACTAAAACTGTGAAGGATTAGAAGGTGTGGCTTTGTTGGAGGATGTGTATATCTTGAGATGTGCTTTCAACTTTCAAAATCCTATGGCAGCCTAGTATTTTCTCTCTCCCCTTACTGCTTCTGGATCAGATATAACCTCTTGGCTACTGCTCAAACTCTATGCCTTCCCATCTGTGGCCACTCTACCTACCATTATGGTCACGGTGTCATCCTCAGGTTGTATATTTGGTTATCTTGGACTTGCTTTGTAGACCATGCTGGCCTCGAACTCACAGAGATCTGCCTGCCTCTGCCTCCTCGAGTGCTGGAATTATAGGTATGTGCCACTGTGCTGGGCTACCCTCAAAACTTTTAAGCAAGCCTTTAAGGAAATGTTTTTAATAAGCTGCCTTGATCATGGTGTCTCTTTATAGCAATAGAAAAGTACCTTAAACGCAGTGACCACCCAGTAGCTATATGTATTGATTTGAATCCTTTGAGTGCCAGAGGGAGAATCAGTACACTTGGATTCACCAACTGTCTGTTAGTTACTGTGCCTTATATAATGCCTTGAGGAAATCAGTTTGAGGAAGGATTTCTCGTTTTCAAAGGCCACGCTCGTTGACATATTGATAACTATGGAGAAGCAATCATTATAGCAAAGTGCAACAGAAACAAAAGCATTCATTTCATTGCAGCCAATGAGCAGAGAAAGGAAAAAAAAATGGGAGGAAGCGTCTAAGGTCAGATATATCCGTCAAAGGCACACCCCGGTGTCCCACATCCTTCCACTAACCCCTGCATCCCAACTTCTATCACTTTCCAGCAACACACAAAACTATACATGCATTGATGTCCTAAGTTATTAAGTGACCAGGCCTCATGGACAAGTAGCTTAGTAGCTCCCTTAAGTACGAAAGCATGCCTCCAGACGTAAGTGACCGGGGCTGCTTTACAGACCCTCCTGGCTGTGCCTACGTCATCAACAAAGCTCTGGCTCTGATGACATTTTCGTGCCCCTCCACTCCATCTTCCTGCACAAGCCCTTGCTGTATGCATTATGCTTCGCATTCTCTCACGCTAGGTCTCTCATGCCGGGTGAGTGAGCCGTGCGGTGCTTCTTACGTTATCCTCTAGGGAACCACATTTTCCTTTGGAATGGGATAAAAATAACTTAATTTTTTTTAAATGTGTATTTCTGCTTTCTTCATTCTTCTGACTTAAACTTGGTCGGAGGGTGGTCACTGCTTACCCTGTTTTCTACACAGACTTACCCCCATGCAGCGGTTCTGAGACTTCAAACCACTATGAAATTATGTCTGAGTGTTTAGCCTACTTTTCTATGCTAAAGCTCTAACGACAGAAGTAATTATAAGTTCACTGTATTTATTCACGTAGTTTTTGTCTGTCAAAATGTTGTTTCCAAACTCCTGAGCCTGCTGTTTCTCAGTCTGCCTGCGTCCCTGTGAAGGCCTTTGTTCAGTCTTTGCCTCAGCTGTACTCTCCTCCCATGCTATCCGGGAAACCAGAAGAAGAGTAGGTAACAGTCAGCGCACTAACCGAGAACTTCAATAACCCCCACAGGAGGAGCTCGTGAGGAGTTTATATTTTTGGCCACGAATCCAGGGCTTTCATTTTAAGTTTCAGGGTGCGTCATGCAGTTGAGCACTGATTGAATGGGGGCACTGGAGGCTCGAGGGATCAAGCTGTGACATTTTTCTGAGCCTGAAGGCTGCTGCTCACAGTTATTACTGCAGGGCCCTTGCTGACTGCTACTTCAGGGAAACACAGGGAGAAGGGGGCTGTGCCTCCGAGTGTGGGTGGTCGAATAAACTCTTAGCAGCAGCAGTTGGTCTATTTAGCCTGAAAAGGAGACCACCAGCAGCCCCCAAAGTGCTAAAAAAATTGCAATCAATTTAAAAAATATATATTATATTACATAAAAGACTGTAAGAGCGAGTGCTGGGCATTGCTACACAGTGTTACCGGCTGTTAAATGAGGTGGTCACGGGCAGCCAAGCGGGATTTATACTGTAACCCAGAGACTTTACAGCTCTCCCTCCACTCTGTCCTTCTCCGGGGGGCAGAGAGAGAGAGAGAAAGAAATTCTAAACAAAACAAAAAAAATACAAGCAAAAAGAAAAAGAAAAAAGAAAGAAAAAAAAAAACCAGCAGCCAGTTTAAAGAAAATGTATCAAAGAGCTACTGAAATTTAGTCATCTTGGTTGTTATCTGATGGCTCTAAGTGTTTAAGGTATGCTTTTATGGAAAAGGATTGTTAAGACCCACATCCAAGCCTGACATTTAGATGGTGATTGGGGACGAATGCACATCTCCAAATTCATTCAGGAGGTAAGTTGTCCTCAGTATCCTTTAAAAAGTGGTGTTATCTAGGCTTTAAATGATTGGCTCAAAGTTTTAAAAGCCATACACCGGTGTCTAAATGATAATCAGCATTTTAAAAACACATAAAATGTGACTAGCCATCATGCTAAATCAAGGCATTGGGTTTTTTGTTTTTATTCTTAACCCATACTATCAGAATGGTAAAGATCCATCCACCTTTATATGGGTAGGATAATTGCACCTTAACCTCAACACACAAGATAAAGGTCATTTCATTGCACTGTTTTTCCTAGCAAACTATGAGTTTAAAGTATAATATACAAAACAAATCAGTGTTTCTAAAACTAATAATCAATCAAAACCCTTACATCTTAAAGATTTCAGAGATGTGCCCCACCTTAGAATATGTGAGCAACAGGAAATATTACACTTTTATTTGAAAACATTAAGTGGAAGATTACACACACACACACACACACACACACACACACACACAATCCTTGAATTTTAGTTTGCTACCATTCTGAGTAGGATAATGAATCTCATGTCACCCTACTCTGAACTACATGGAATAAAAACAGTTCTTTCCCCCAACATATCCAACCTGTATATGCTACCCTCCTGTTAACCATTGAGCAGCCATCTGGGTTATCATCATTCAATATTATTGTTACAGCTAATATCTTTTGAAGTGAAATTAAACACTGTTCTCATACAAATTCCATTAAGAAATACCACCTCCAGCCAATCCTCCAGAGTTAGTTCACATTTTCCTTCAAGTACAGTTTTACCAATTTGATCTTTTTCATATAAACAAACAAATACTGAAACATTTGGACGTTGTAAAAATATTTTATTTTGAATCTGTAGTCATTTAACTACTATATCAAATATATCTCTAATAAACAATTTTAATATGATGAGTTTCCAAATTTAACTCAACTTAAGTGCCTATTGCATGTACTGTTGATATGTTTAAGTAAATGAAACATGTAGATGTTTTAAATGGTAGATAAAATAATTAATTATTTGAGAGAGGGGCTTTGTTAGGCCAGTTCACTTCTGTGACACTCAGCCTTAGCCTTGTGCCAAGCAGAGAACAAATCTGTCACAGCCTGTAAATTGATAAGTAGATGTGAGAGAGGAGTCAGGAGCATAACACGTGAATATGATAGATCGCAATAGATGCCCACCTAGTGTTTCCCAAAACTTATTAACCCAGTCGCTATTATCAGCATGTATTCATCTGTGTAAACTTTCTCTCTACACTTAATTTATTTTAACTAAACACTTCCAATGAATTGCATTTGAGCTAGAATACTCACCAGGCTTCCAAGTTTCCTGGCAAATAAAAACGCACTGTTGTCAAGGGCAGGAGGTACAGCTCTGTGGTAGAGGACAAGGTTAGCTAGCATGCATAGGGTTCTGAGCCAACTTCTCAACATCACAAGCAAAATAACAAGATTCACCGTGCTCAAAATAACATGATAAAAATAATCATTGTATTAAGTTAGAAACTGATTTTTAGAAGTGGAAAAGCTCTTTTAAATATATGAAGACCCTGCTATCATTGGAATGACAATGAAACAAATTGATCAATTTTTTTGTTTATTTTATTATCTTTTTATAACCATGGCTAAAACACTGAATCCAAGAATGACAGCAAAACTGTTTTGAATAGGAAGACAAAAAAATTGACTAGAAAGAGGATGATGCCAGAAGTGTGGATTTATGTCAAATGTTCATATGAATTATCTTTATGCCTAACCCAACATCAAGGTATTCAACAAATGAACAACCTACTTTGACCTATCTGACACTCTCTCCACTTCTGAAGTCTCATTTATTTCACATATAAATTGTGACTTAAGAATTCTACTTGGAAGTTAAACACGAATCTTTGTGAATCTCTTCATCAATCTGCTTCTCTCTCTCTCTTTCTCTGTATTATTAAACCTATAAAAATATCTTGAAATAGTCTTTAGTATTTTGGGGTCTAAATAGACATGTTAGCCTCATGTGGAATAATAATAATAACTAATATATTTTATAAAAACCCTAAATTTAAATGATTGTCATTCCAGTAGAAAAATAACTATTACATTTAATTTGAAATTTTCATGTAGTTCATGTAATAGTGTAATTTTTGAAATAAAAATTGATGATACATTTTGTTTTTATAGAATCTTGTGGCGTCAAACCACCTGAGGAGAAACTCATTATTTAGTAAATAGGTACATAAAATGTTGAGGTAGTTGTGATGAATATTTTTTTATTGCAGTGATTTTTAAGTAAATGTTATCATTTTTTTAAATGGGAATCATATTGATGACCTAGCGGAACAAGAATTATAACAACGAAAGTCATGAGTGTCCCAAATTTGCCACAGTTGAATGAGGCTGAGATTTAGGAAGGGAAAATGAACATTTGTCTGAAGGTATTGTGTCTGTGTTCATGCCATAGTTCTGACAGGACTGCCTATGTCCCTGGGGAGACATGAGTTAAGTACAAAGTTCCCAGCAGGAGCTTCTCCTGCTTTTGCACTATTGGGCTTGTTTAACTGTCCTTTGTGTCCTCCTGCCCATGAGATTTCACAGGTCACTCAGGTGAAAGTGACTCCTTCAAAGGTCAGCATCAAACACCTAAGGAGCATTTTGGTAATACCTCCCAATCCACCAGGATTCAGTGACAGCTATTTTATTGTGTTGACCCCTCAACACACAGAGAATAGTTGCATTCAAATGTCAAGTGCCTGCTGACAAGGGCCAGCTTAGTCCTGAGTGGCTGTACTTTGACCCCCTTAAACAGACATCTCACTATCAGAGGTCCATGTTCAAGCATTTTTCACATGTATTATGGAAATGGCTATTATAAGTATTTAAATCTTTTCATTTTTTTTCACATTTGACCTAAGTAGCCAGTAATACTTATTAAAGTGTGAAAAAAAATGTTTTGGAATAATGGTATTTATCATTTTGAAGATGACTATAGTTGATAAAGTTGCAGTTCCACTACACACAGAACTCATCCTAAAAACAAAAACCCCCTATGTTGCTTCTTTGCATTGAAATCTTTAGCTATTTTCCTCAAAAACCGTGGCTGCAACGAGTTTGTTTTTGTGAACGAGTGAAATATTCTCAGAAAATGAAAGAATAAGTCATTGAAGGCACTAAAGGTGAGGTCATTTTTCACTGTTGGAATAAGGTGAGTAGATACTTACCAAAAGGAAGAAAAAAAATAACAATAGATGCTAGAGGGTGGTAAAGGTATCTAAGGGTAACACTGTCTGTAGTTTTTGCACCTATTATATTTAAGACAAACTGATCAAATTAGGTACATGTATATATGTCTATTAGATATTCATGTATATTTATATACACATCAAAGTTTCAGTATGTAATTTATGTATTTCCCTGTAGTAATAGATAATTACTATATAATATATACTTATATATGTGAGTGTTTACATATGTAAGTATGTTCCAATATATGTGGTGAATACTAAGTAAAAAATACTGGACTGTTGATGCCTCCTTGCTTACATTAAACATTATGACAGAGTTTGGAGGAAAAGAGCCTGCCCCGTGCAGAAGAATGATAGTACTCTTTGAAAGAAAAGTTTTTATTTATTGACAAACAGATATATACTGACGTAGAGCTGCGTCACACTAGATTAGGGTTCAGTTTTTTTTTTATGCTTCCTTCCCATCTAAGTGCGCTATTTTACACATGTAAAGATCAATTTCTCTGTCAATTGGAGCTATATATTCACAACTAAGACTGACATTTAATAATTGTGGTCTACTAGTTTGCTATGATTTTCCAATATGAATTAAAATTATTTGGTCTTTGAATTTGTTCATCTCCAAAAGTCATTCAAATGTGAGTATTAATTTAGGGGAAAACTCCAGGAAAGCGACTGTGAACAGGCACTAAATGGAAGTAAGGAAGTTATATCCAGGTATCTTCTAAGAAGAAAGGAAAGATTGAAAAGATTAGGAAGTGCATGTATAAAGTGAAGTTAAGACAGGTTAGCAGGAGACATGAAGGGTCTATAAAGGACCAGGTAGTAAACATTTTAGGCTTTGCAGGTCATAAATTCCCTTTCTCACAGATAAAATTCTGCCATTTGGATGAGAAAGGAGACATGGACGATTTGTAAGTGAATGAACACAGCTACTTTATTTATGAAACAGAACTCTGACTGGTTCTGGCCCTGTCTGTTGCAGTTTACTAACCCTTACAATAGATGGTTGGTTCCACAAGACAAGGCTGTTCTTTAGTTGGTGCCATCTCCTGGGATTATCAATGCCAGGAGGCATTCTTAGGCTTTTCTAGGTGAGAAATTCAATGCAGTCATAACAAACGATAAAGAATCCTGAAAAAGGAGACAAACACAAGCAGCCACACTATCTTACATACATGTTAGTGATTAGCCCTAGACACATCCATTTATGGGCAAAACTAAAATCACTCAATAGTGTGTGTGTGTGTGTGTGTGTGTGTGTGTGTGTGTGGTTTGTAATTATGCTTACATAAAAATAAAACAATAATAAATACAGAAAAAAATGTCAGAAATGCAAGAGGTAGTAGATGGTTGGGAGGAGTTGGAGAAGGAAAATGTGTTAGAAATGATATGAATATGCTGTCTTTATACATGAAATTCTTGAAATTTTAAATGAAAAAGAAGGGTTAAGAGATAAGCTAGCAATTAAGAACACTGGCTGCTCTTCCAAAGAAGCCAGATTTGAGTCCCAGCACCCAGCTGATGGCTAACAACCATCTCTAACTCCAGTTCCTGGGATCCTTCCAAAACTCCTCTGTTCTCTGGAAGCACCAGGCACACATGTTGAGAACAGACATACATATGACCAACACACCTATACATAATAAATTAAACAGGGAGCTTAAAACCTGAAGTTGCCTACCCTTATAGATTTATATTTATTGACTGCATACTAAATCTATAACCACCCTTCAACTGACTATGCAGCAAGGGTCACCAACTGACAACAGCTCCATATTTTAACACAGTCTTACATTTTATGTTTTTATATGTTTTCATATTATCAGAGTAAAATTTTTTTTTTTACATAGCACAAAGCATATGTGCTTGTAATAGGCAATAAATGCTAAATTTGCTACTTTATTTATAGTTAGACTTAAAAGTGAAGACCTCAATCTACTGCCTACTCATCGCATGCAGTTCTAAGCTAAGTGATAAAGTCATGTGCCTTTCTTTCAGCACACACTGCAAGAATTATTTTTGCATTAGCTTCATTTACCACACAAGCCTAGCAGTATTCAAAATGTACTTTCATTTTTTTCCCCTTTTGACCTTAAAGCTACATTTTAAGATCTTCATCTGTGTGACCCCTCTCAACCCTTCCGTCGGTGGCACACTTGTCAAAGAATTCACCAAAACTGATCTCTTTTCTCCACGGAGACAGCTGTTCACATCTTACAATCTTTTGCCTCAAGCACTGACAACTAGAACTTCCTTCTAATGTGGTTACAAATCTTGTTCCAGCTGGTGGCTCCTTTTCAACAATGAAGGGTACTATGAGCCCCATGGTAGCACTTAGGGTTGAAACTGCACTCTTCAGTATTGCAGGCTCCATCTGGAGGCCCTTTAACCCTTTTTCTGGCCCAGCACAGACTCTCAGACATATGCCTGCTATATGAAATGTACAGCATGTACGATCCCGGTAAGCTCATATATATTTGGTCTGATTCTTACAACCTTCTTTACAGAGAACAAGATATAAGAGGAAAAAAATAACTTTACCCATTTTAGATTTTTCTCATCTTTCTGAACTGTTTAGTGAATAGCTTACATCTTCAGATGTACAATTTATTTTTTTCACCATACTGGGTTCATATTGGAAACAATCAGGAGTTTATCAAACACCAGCTCAACTGTAACTCTTGAAGGAATGCGTCTTCCAACAGCAAACGCACCCATTTTATCAAAATGCAGGAAAACAACTGAACAGAAACTGCTAACATGACAGTATAAATATGGTTTTAGCATTTTCTGTGCTCTTTGTAATAAAATACCACCTCTAACAAAACAGTTAATGCTAATCACTTTAAAATGTAACTTTTCAACTTTTATTTAGAAATTTAATAGCATTAAGAAAGCACAATTGATATTTTCACATATAAATTAAAATCCATTTTTGACTGCATAATTTATCAAATTTCAAGCACTGAATGATTTTTCGGGAAGATGTTATTAAACATTACTATATTATTTAGAGTAAGTAACAGATTTGATGAAAAAGATGGACTGTATATTATTTTACTTTTCCTTGGAAATTTTAATTAGTAAAGAGCTTGCATAAGATGTTAATGATTTGGCATATATTCTCTAGAGCTAAAACTAAAAGTCTTATATATGTATTTAATGTTGAAATAAAGTTTGCTTAAAATTGATTTAAAATTTAAATTAACACAGAAGCAACTTAATTTTAGCAAAAATAAAATAGACTTTTAAGTTAAAAGTGATTTTCTTTGTCAGGCCAGAAATATTTTGAATTTTCCAAATTATCAATGCCCAATTGTATGGTCTCTTTTTCAATGGTTACTAAGTGTATGAAGTAGATACAGAAACACTTTAGTACTTATTTGGCACTACATGGCCTGGGCAAGAATTAACAACAATGGTAGCAAAATAACATGGAAAAAATTTAAATTAGATTATACAAATGTGTTCCGGTGATAATTAAAGGAAATGTTCTTGAAGCACCTCTATATTCTGAAGGATACTGACAACATAACTTCCCATTAACAGAACATGTTATAGAATTTTGTTTTTTTGTAAAGATAAACCTTAAAATGGAGGGACTTACTTTCTACTCTGAATTCTTTTCTCACTGCTATTGGCAATACTTCTGGTTGAGTCTCAAAGTTAACTTTTAGCTCTATCCTATGTTGTTTTACTGAAAAAATTAGAAGTAACAAGTCATGATTCTGTGTTAACACACTTGTTGACATCTAGTCTATTGGTTGTTTGGTATTTGCTTTGCCTTTATTTTGCTTACATTTCACTTGATTACAATTTAATTTCAAAGACTCAATATATTAATGAATTTTGAAATTAGAGTACTCATTGGGTGACACTGAAATTCTCAAACACAAACGAGAGAAGAAGTTTGTGATAGGATTCTGACCTTGAAATAGCATTTTTAATGTTTTGCCTCAATGCAAATACTACACACTTGTCTTTAGACATGGACACATATATCTTCAAACATCAATCCATTACAGACACATATGCAAGTGCAAAGTTATGTAATTCTGAATGTGTGGTATATGCAAGAAAGCCCTTCACATTAAAAAAGAAATCAGACTGGCCCATGCTGTAAATATTTGAAAGAGAATAGAAAGTTGCACAGTTGTACATAAAAATTCACCTACTTTGTACATAGAGAAATGTAATTTTATATTTTGTTTGACTTTAAAATAAAGACACAATACATGACATGCTTGGAAAATTTAGAAAATTCTAAAAATCATGAATAAAAATTCAAAATACTAATAATGTTTAAACAAACCAAATATTATTTTCATATCTTTGGCATTTATTTAAAGCCAGTGCTTAAACTACATGAAGTAGTTTTGAATGATAGAAAGAATGGAACAGAGAATATGCTCGCTGATACTAACATAAGGTTTTAATTGTTTATATTGTTCTGTGTTTTTGTTTTCAAGCTATGTTGTTTTTGCATTTTGTCTGAATACTTCTCACAAAACTGTTTTCTCTATTTAATTATTTTCCTTAAATGAAAATCTCAAAAATACAACAAGTATACTTTAATATATACTAGAATTGCCATTGTAAAAATTATATCCTAAGCCAACAGCACAAATAGGGCCTCTTTCTTTGATTGTTCATACACAGGGGAAAAAAAAAAGTAATTTTTGTTTACTTTCACATTTTTTCTTATTAGCAATAATTAACATTGACTTACATGCTATTCAACTTAATGTTTTTCTGATATGCTATCATTATTGTGTGCTAGTAGCGAACATTTCTGTACAGATCACACAGAGCTGCCTTAAATTATATCAAAACATGCCTATCTATCATGTCATATTCTTTTCTTATATTTTTTACTTAAATTTACTTAATTGACTGAGAGAGAAAGAGAGAAGTAAGTACAAAACACTTAAAAAAATTTCAAAGCCAGAAATAAATTTAATAGCCACTCTGCAAATTTGGACCTATGTGGAGGTTAAAACATGAGTATTTAGCCTGTCTCCTCTTTAGAAAATATGCTGCATAGAACATTTCTTGGTCTTTCTTCTGACTACTCCTTGGTTGCAGCTCTTCTGCCTGCCTCAAGCTCTGCTCTTCCTTGCTCCAGCTACTCTGTCTTCTTCAGGCTGTTTTGCCTGCCCTATTTTGTGGGCCAGTGCCATCCAGAGGACCTGACAGGCTGTAAACAGCCCTTCTAACCTTGTGTAACAAGCTTCATCAAGATAACACTTGCTCCACCTATACCAGTCATAAAGAGGAGAGAAAGTCATTAACTTGAGAGAATAGGAGTGGAACAGAAATTGACAGGGAATGAGGAAGGAGGAAATTACTAGAAAACAGCACTCATGTATGAAATTCTCAAGAAGATCCCAAATTTTGAAGAATTAAATATAGGTGTTTTCTTAATACGATTAAGTAAAGAAAAAAATAAATTTGACTAAAGAGCTTAGTATGACCTTCAGAAGACTGCATTCAGAAATATCATCTTGTTACAAGAAGATATTAAACCAGTTGTAAAAAAAAAATGGTGAATTGTTTAAGAATGTACTGTTAAATACATGAATTAGGATCTGGTCAAACTGTGACATAAAAACAAAATGAAATGGGGTTCATCAAGCTCCTGCAGAGATCATTCCTACAGACAATGGGCCTAACCCTCTCCTGCATGTGAGACAGAAAACGGAAAGCATCTTGTTATGAAAGTTCCCCTTCCCAGTTAGGACAAATTATATTACCGCTTCCCTATTCAGATGCCCTTGGCTGTCTTACACCTGAAGCAGGAGGCAAATAAACAAACAAACACAACAAAAAGAAGAAAAAAAAATGACAGAATGGGAAGAAATAGTTTGAAAGACAAAACACATGCAAGAAAATAACCACCTTTGTCTGACAAATATTCCAACTCTTTAAAACCATTCTTGGTAAAATAAGAAGTAAGTCCCACACAATGACAAACACAGAGTTTTGAACTTGTAGCTGATGCAAAGTTACCTTGTCAAGTAGGAACTGATGGGAACAGAAATTCTGCTTTGGGCTTCTTAAGGGTCTCAGAGTTTTGTAAACAACACAAAGTCTTGCCTGGAAGACTCAGTTAAATGTGGTGCTTCTTAACTTAGAAGGAAGCTGCGGGTCATTATTAAGTTTGAATTAAGTAATCAATTATGTTAAAACCCAGATAAAACAAGCAAAAGACAATACTTCAGGAAACCATTAAGTGGGCTGCTTTATAAATGCATTGGCTGTCCACCATGGTAAAAATGGAAGCTAAGACTTAATTTTTACTGTTGTGCCAATTTCAAGCAATTGGTCTGTTTAGTGGGAGAAACTGGTTGCAACTGGGGACAGTAAGATACTCGGGTCAAACAAGTTGAAATACAGCATATTAAATATATGCTAAAATACAGAAATATGAAGGTAAAAAAATATTATAACTAGCCTAATTGGCTTTTTTTGGTGAAGTTTCAAGATTACCTTTCAAGTATATGTTTTAAGTCCACAATCACAAGAAAATATAAAATTAACATTAATATATATGTTAAATTATGTCTTAGCTGAGTATCTTCTAAATGCTAATTCCAGCCCTTTCCTTAGTTTGATTAGGAATATGTTAATGCTGTGAGCCTGCTTTATGTGGGATGGAACCTTTTTTTCACCTAAGCCCTTCTCTGGCCTCAATAAAAATAAACAATAACAAAAGAAAAACAGATGGTACCTGAGGGAGACTGTTGTAGGGTTCTAAGAGAATCAAAACACTTGCCTAAAGGAACAATTCAACAACTGTAAATTCTAAATACTCACTATATTCTCAGACTTAAGCAAAACAGTGAATGGCTCATTAAATGGAAACTGTCAGGAGCATCTGAGAGAGTTTGGTTATTATATCTAGCAAACAGTAATTCACAAACTTCCCCTAGCTATGATGAGCTGTCTCCTGAATGTCTAGGGACCCGACTCCTCTCCTTGATGTTGCTTTATTGACTGATGTAACAAACATCGTAAGGATTTAACGTGCTTTGTCCAAGTTTATTACCAGGAGAGTCAGGTGGCTTATTCCTGAGATAAACCTCCTGGGCTCTGGTTTAAGTAGGGCTTTTCTGGTTCACTCTTGCTCTCCTCGTTCTTTAAAGAAAAAAAAAAAAAAAACTTTTCTCAGCCAAGGGTCCTGATTACAGAAAATGATACCAACATGAAATGACGCTTGAATCTCACTGGGTGTTATATGTCATTTGAACTTCAAAGAGCAAACATTAGGTTCTGTTAAACTAGCCATAAGTATTGCAGCAAAAAATCAGAGAATTGGTAAACCAACATACAAATAATTCTATATTGTTTTCATCTCACAGTTCAAAGAGGATTTCAGGTTTTGCCTAAATGCAATCACCTTAACAAAGACTTTTTAACAAGTAAAAGTGATAAAATATATGCAAACTTTAATCACTTAAAGAACTAGAAAAGAGACAGTTCAATGATGTAATGGCACTGCTTTGCAGCCAATATCAAGATTTTTCATCTAAATATCCATGAACCCATCTAAAAACCCACCAACTCACTGTACGTTCCTTGTCCCTAGCTTCCTTCCAACCATGATTTATTTGAGTGTCTCTGAAAAATTGGTCTTCCAAATAATTCAAATAAGAGAAAGAATACAGTATTTGGTACTGGTTTATTTCATGTTGTGTGATGTCTTCAAGATTCTCCCATATCTTAATATATGTCATAAAATGCTTTCCTTGTAAAATTGAATAATATTCTACTATATGTATATAATGTATTTTATTTACCTATTTATCCATCAAAGGATAAGGAGAGATAAGACTGGCCCCAGAAAAGCAGGTTGTCTGCTTACATATTAACAACATAGAGATCTAGTATCTAATGGAATGCTTAGTTCATCATAAGCACTGTACAGATAAGAAAAAGGTTTTGTGTCACTTAAGTAATATTTATGGTAGTTACTATTTGTTCCCAGGGATTAAATATATCAAACTAAATATTTTTTATTCAGGCCTCCTGAATATCCCTCCCTTTTGCTTTTATGCACTTTGTGACTCAGTATTGAGCTGTTTCGTATCTCCAATGAAGGCTATACACCTACGGGCTTTCTCTAACTGAACCATACCTTACCTATTATTAATTATTTATATTGCTATTTTAAGTTTCATGAAACAGAACTGTGATGAGAAAACATCTCTCTTAATTACCTTCCAATTCATTACACCAAAAATAACCCTGAAGATTTAAAGGTAAAATCTCTACTTGACCAGTTGTCAAAAGTCCTCTCCTTTTGTTGGCTCTGTTGGTTTCCTTGTATGGCTCCTGTCCCATCTTGGTCTTCTTCTTTTTTTTTTTTTTTCTTTTTTTTAAAAATTTTTTATTAATTACACTTTATTCATTTTGTATCCCCCCCATAAGCCCCTCCCTCCTCCCTTCCTGATCCCACCCTCCCTCCCCTTTCTGCATGCATGCCACTCCCCAAGTCCACTGATAGGGGAGGTTCTCCTCTTCTTTCTGATCTTAGTCTATCAGTTCTCATCAAAAGTGGCTGCATTGTCCTCTACTGTGGCCTGGTAAGGCTGCTCCCCCCTCAGGGAGAAGTGATCAATGAGCAGGCCAATCAGATTATGTCAGAGGCAGTCCCTCTTCCCATTACTATGTAACCCACTTGGACACTGAACTGCCATGGGCTACACCTGTGCAGGGGTTCCAGGTCATCTCCTAGAATAGTCCTTGGTTGGAGTATGATTTTCTGGGAAGTTCCCTGTGTTCAAATTATCTTGTTCTGTTGCTTTCTTTGTGGAGTTCCCGTTCCCTCCAGCTCTTACTATTTCCCACTTCTTACATAAAATTCCATTCACTCTGGATCTTGGTCTTCTTATATCACACTTCTTCCATAAGACTCCCTGCACTCTGTCCAAAGTTTGGCTATGAATCTCTGCATTTGCTTTGATAACCTGCTTGTTGGGGTCTTTTAGAGGACATCTGGGGTAGTCTGTTCCCTTTCTTCTATTGCTTCTGGTGTCTATTCTCTTTTCCCTTCTGAATAAGAATTAAGCATGTTTCCTACATAGGATCCTCCTCGCTGTTTAGCTTTTTTTTTTTAGGTCTGTAGATTTTAGTATGTTTATCCTATATATATGGCTAATATCCATTTATAAGTGAGTGGATATACCTTGCGTGTCTCTGTGCTTCTGGGATACTGCAGAGTCTGATGCATCAACCAAAGAACATACATAGAGAGGACCTAGACCGACTGCTCAGCTGTAGTCCATCGACAACTCAGTCTCCATGTGGGCTCCCTAGTAACAGGAGAAGAGACAGGAACTAGGTTGCCTGCTCCTTAATGTCTTCCCCTGGTGGGGCAACTGAGCCAGCCCACAGAGGAAGAGGATCTAGACAATCCTTATGGGACCTGATAGGCTAGGGTCAGACAGTAGGGGAGGAGGACTTCCCTTATTAGTGGACTAGAGAAGAGGGATAGGGGAGGAAAAGGGAGAAAGGGTGAGACAGTGAAGAGATGAGGGAGGGAGCTACAACAGAGTTACAAAATGAAAAATGTAAATACTAATAATAATAATAAATAAGTCTTCTCCTCAGTATGGACCATCTGCGCCTACCCTCTCTATGAACAGTTCTTGCCAACCATGCCCAGACTGTGCTCAACAGACTAGAAATATCATAGTGTCATTCACAGTTCTGTTCCCTTAAAATATATTCTCTTTGTGTGATACACACTTCCAACTTCCCCTTTTCCTGTCTCTACTCAAAGCCCTTCTGCTTCTGCCAGACTCATCTTGGTTCAAGTCACCTCAACTTCCCATTCACTCCCACAGTCTTAAAGTAGATGAGTGAGAGGAACAGCTAAAAATGTGGCAATGATTTAGTGGGCTATTAATACTTAACTGTGGATTTCAGTAAAATTTAAGGCCTGAGAGACCCTATTAGGTCATTTAGACCATTTCTCTTCTTCATCAAAGACGGCACATTCACAGCTAACTAAAATAAATATATAAATAAATTATACAACATAGAGGAACATGCACATTTTGTAAACCACTCTCCAGAGTCCTTAATGATGTGTAATGAACCTGCTTGTTAAATTATTGTTTAAGTTCCATAAATTTCCCATCCTGAGATTTAAACGGATTTCTTCCTTTAGTTCAAGGAGAAGCAGAAGATGGAAACCATATATTTTTGACTTGTAGATTTAAATAACTTCTTAGTCCTTGCCTCCAAGTTGAATAATTCCAGATCTTTTCACCTTCTCTTGTAGGTCTTACTTTACAACCAATTCATTATCTTTGTGGCTGTCCTCTGAACCCTCTTCAAGTTCTCACATTCCTCTTAAGATTGGGAGTCTGTGACAGGCTGCAGGATTCCAGGAAGGATTTGACAAGTTGTCTGTTCATTAGGGATTACCTCATAGTGCGTGCACACTAGCTCTCACAGACTTAACTGTGCTTTTCAATCTTGGATGCTTTACCTTCCCAATTTCCTTGGTCTCTGATGGCTAAACACACAATCTTTTGCTTTACAACAGGACAAATTCAGAATATTTTATTTCCTTTTGCTCCCAAGTATAGTCAGCTACTTACTCCTCTTTATTTTGCTTGTTTTAATATAACATTTTACCTTTATAAAGATATATATATATATATATATATATATATATATAATTCTGCTTATAATTATCAAACATACTTACTAAAATAATGTGAAAATGAGTACACAGCAAAACAGATGACAGTTCAACTTTAGATATATGATAACAAACTAAAAAACAAAACAAAACAACAACAACAAAACCAATGCTACCACTAATTCCGGTTATCCTCCATGGGTTTCCTTATTTTGCACTATTATTGGAGATGGTAGAAGTACCAAAATAAGCAGTTAAGCAGTGTTCATATTACTTCTCTGCATTTTGCAATCACCCTTGAATGACTTATTTCATCGCCAGATTACAGAAAGGGGAAGTAATACCTAAGCTGTTTGCCTATTGTCTTCCAGGAAAGTACCAGAAACATAACTTGTGCTTGAGTCAAGCATGACTCATAACTTACTCTTAGAATATAGCACAAACATTTAGACCTTCAGAAAACTAAATGTACTTGGAATGAGTGCTTTGGGAAGAGAAAGGTGTACTTCTTTATTGTCTCCAAGACTGAAAATTTCAGCAATGGGGGGGGGGGGGGGGGGGCGGACCTGCCACTATGGCTGTCCTGGAAACAAAACTAAGTAGAGAGATAAGGGCAGGGAAGAGCAGCAGACTGAAGGCTTCTGTCTGCCAGAGGAATTACTGAGCTGCAGAGCAAAGCCTGCTCCAGACCTTATTAGCAGAAGGAAGCAAATGTGATGCCTTTCCTTGATAAGATAAGCAGAAACCTACAAGGATAAGCTGATAAGTAGGACAGCTCTAAAATCCCCTGAAGCATGTGTGTGTGCATGTGTGTTTGTGTGTGTGTTTGAGTGCGCATGAGTGTGTAGCTAAGAACTGCATTAAGACTGCATTAAAGCAAGCATTTTTTATTAATTTTGCTAGTTAATAAGGTAGGTAATTCATTTCCCCCTACAATTATATTTCTATTAAGGCTAACATACAGATGGTAGCAATTATTATTTGATTCAATTTTCTGAAAAAGTTATATTTTATATAAAAATTAAGTAGGGTGGAACAATAATATAATCTCTCAATACTAATTGGAAGCCTTAGGAGTTAATCTAAATGTTGGAAGTGTGCTTCCAAAGCACCCCTGAGTTCTCTCTGTTGCACAGCAGAAAAATGCAAGCTTAGACTTTCAGAACAAAATAAATCTTTAAATTTGTTCAACTATTAAATGAAAGACAGTGGGTTTAAATTTAGACTTACTCAGTAGCAGAAATTATCAGGAATTCTTTAGCTCTAACAATTCAATGTTTGAGGGCGAGAATCACACAGAGAATGGAACAGATCCTTTGTTCTTCTGATATATACAGGCTAATTAAGTGCATAATTTCAGGAGGTTTGTGCATATGAAAATGACTCTGAGCACACTGATTCTGTGATGCATCTTCTTTATTTTCTATTAGGAAGTATCACATTAGAAGTTTTTAAACTGTGAATATATCTTTAGGCCTTTACAGATCTTCAAATAGCTGGCACAATGACACTGGTTTGCCTACAAGTTCCTTCAGCAATTAACTTTACTCCCTGTTCCTCACTCTTGGAAATGTAAGCCTGGCTTGCAGCTCTCTGTGCCTTTTGGCCAAGTGTAGAGATATTGATGTTTAAACATAAAGTGTAAAGTTGAGTTATATTTTTAAATAGAATATAGTGAGTGTGTGTGGACCACGGTCTTAAAATTTGTGTTCATCCCAGGAAGAGCAGCCCCTGCATTAGTGGACATCAGTTACTCCTGTGAGGAGTAAATAACGAGAACAGTTTTACCAAAGAGACTGAGACACCACATCATGTCTGCCTTTTACATTGATTTGAGTGCACCCTTAGAAAACAGGCCGTAACACAAACCCAGGACATTTTTGGAAATTGTATGCTCCCTAGCAACTTTGTGTGAATTTTTATACAAGCACTGTTTTATTAATTATATAAAATATAAAAAAAATGGAAAAAAATTGTGTTCACACCTGGTATGAACAGTACTTGATTGAATGAACACAATTCTTTCTGTCTTTCCTTGTGAAGTTGTAGCTTAGCAACGTTAGTTTCAAACCTATCAACCATAGATGTCAACTCGTGGATCTTTCATAAAATGTGGCAGGATATCACCTCTAAACTTTTTTATTAAAAATAAAAGCCAGACAATCTAAGATTGTCCTGTTGTTTTTTTGTTTTTTTTTTATAATTCTAACAAATATATACCTCTATACTAATAAATTCAGCAGTTAATTTATACTGCAGTTTTAAATCTTAAAATCAAAAGACCTGTAAAATTAATTGATTTCCACTTGAACTTTAATTCAGAGTTGAGCCTTGTAATTTGGTGTTTATATTGGTAGTATTTTATTTGGTTATTTGAACTGGAAGTAATTATTATGGCTTATATCTAAGTTTTGAAAAAAATAATAAATGTCTTCCCAAATACCAAGAGAAATCATTTTCACTCTTATAAATCAAATAATTTCTGCTTTCTCTTGATTTTTTAAAAAAAAGTTTTAATTAAAAATTTAAAGACATATCAATTTGGGCTAGAAAACCCCTGGAGTGTATCCCCTAATTGACTGACCAATACAATGTGGTTAAATCTGAAAACCATATACCTAAAAACAATACTAACTGAACTGAGCACGCTGTATTTATGTGTTCTTGAATTTATGTATCCATAAAGTTGCGGATTTGAGTGGGTCTGGGAGAGGCTGAAAGGAGAAGAGAAAGAGCAAAAATTATGTAATTATATTTTAATTAAAATAAACATAAATTAATGGAATAAATACAATTGCAAGAAATTTAAATTAAAATCTTTCCTCATCAGATTGAGTTAGTTGTTGCATTTAAGAGTGCCTTTACTCTTCCTTACATTCTGCTAGGAATCTAAACTTTTTAAAACTCATACTTCTAAGTGTTTCCATTGCACCCTCTTAACATCTTCATTTTATTTTCTTAAATAAAACTGTCAAATACTTCCAAAGAACAGAAATTATCTCAGGTCTTAATATGGAAGGTATAGTATTCTCCACCTGACACCTTTCTTCCTTCCTTCCCTTCTTTCTTTCTTCCTTCCTTCCTTCCTTCCTTCCTTCCTTCCTTCCTTCCTTCCTTCCTTCCTTCCTCCCTCTCCATCTGCTCTTGCTCCTCCTTTGTGACAGTGCCTCACTATTTAGCCCTAGCTGGACCTGGAACTCACTGTGTGAGCTCAGAGACCCCCCTGACTCTGCCTCCCCAGTCCTGGATTTAAGGCATGGGCCAACACAGTCAGTTGTATTCCTTCCCACTGAACAATACAATATCATATTGAGAACAACTCCTTAGGAAAACAAATGGTTTCACAGACTTTGCTCTTTGTACTTAAGATCCTCTACCTCAAATCTGCCTATTTCACTTCTGCTTACCCCCACACATCACTTCTCAATAACTGTTTCCCTGTACCTGATTCACACTTTCTCTATCCTTTCTTTTTTTCTACTTCTATGTGCATTTTCATGCTACTATTTTTATTCATATGCATGCTCATTTCTTTAAGTAGACAGATTAAGGCTGCATTTAGAAATAAGGCATTATTATTATTTTTGCTTCTATTATCTTGCAAGAATTCTTAAGGTATGTTTTATTATTATTATTATAAATATAACTTGAGGTAACATTTTCTCACTAATGACCAACTGTCCCGAAGAGGAGAAATATTTTCAAACTGGGATACTTAGAGATATTTGATTAATAATACTTCATTTCCCTTTCAAATAACTCCAGTTGAATTAGAATTTAAATGCAAATGTTCTATACCTCTCTGCAGTGTTTGGTACCAAACTACTAATGATTACCACCACTTCTTCTACTTTGTTCTGAGTGCTTTAATGTTTTCTTTATATACATTTCACTGTGACTTAAAGGAATTTCCTGAAGTTGTTATTTATATTTGCATATTAGAAAAATTACAATCATTAAAAATTTCATGTATTATATGCTAATTAATTTTTGTAGGACCAGAAGTTTATTGGAACCAGTTTTCTATTACAGGTAGTAAATCTCAGACTCACTGTCTACTCTCTGTTGCTTTCAGACCAATGCAATTTAAGTTTTCTTAGAACAGTGTCCTTAGCCTTAGGCTCTCATAAAAGAGTAAACATTTTCTTTCATTCATGCCTTTGTTTTGAGGAAAATGATAGAGTCTAAGTACATATAGGAACTTGTAAACCCAAAGGAAATAGTAATAAATAAACTGCCCCCAAAGTTCTCATATTTCTACACAGACAATAATACATCTCACAACCTTCATTGGGGAAGCTTTCTTTCTTTCTTTTTTTTTTCCTATAGATGATGATTGGTACAAAGGCCTGCGACTGATCAAAGTACAGAGAGTGAGGGGAGTCAGAGTGCCTAGCAGGGCCCCCTACTCCACCACTCCACTCAGGGCTCAGGATCTATACAGAACACTGGGCAGAAAAATTGTAAGAGGTAACGGCAGTGGCATCTATGGTGACACAGTACTTGCAGAGCATGACGGAGCTGCTGCATACATGAATAAACTGACAGTGGCTGCGACTCCAAGACCTTCGAAAGACCACAGCATACAAAATCCCATAATGATATGGGAGGGGCTTACAAATTCACATCCATTTCTGAGGACCTCTTGACACCTGAGTGTAAGAGAAAAACAGTTGTTTGTTTTGGTTTTGTT
Organism: Psammomys obesus; assembly: GCF_907164565.1. NCBI lineage: Eukaryota > Metazoa > Chordata > Mammalia > Rodentia > Muridae > Psammomys > Psammomys obesus. The sequence continues at coordinate 6,490,948 of NW_026587216.1, forward strand.
TTGTTTTGCTTTGGGCAGGAGGTGTTTCTTTCTTTCTTTCTTTCCTTTTTTTTTTTCCAAAGAGGTGGCTTATGAGAGGAATCCCTTCTCCAGAATATGGTCCTACACATCCATGCTATACAGGCAGCAGCAATAAATGGATATTTAAAAAAAATACATTTAGTTTAGGGAAGGGAGCAGGTATAGTAGGGAGATTAATGAAGAATCTGAAGAGAGGGAAAGGGTGGTAGAATTAATCAAAATGCATTACATTACTGCAAGAATTTCTCAATTTTAAAACCAGTTTGAATTATAAAAATGGAAACTAAATTGTTATTTAAAAATACTTAGTAAAGATTTTGAGTTGCAAATCATCATTTTGAAGACGTCGAAGAACCAAGTATGATTCCCTTGGTAAGTAGAAGAAATGCCTCGATAGCCAATACAAAAAAGAAAACACAAATAAAGCTATTTGGGACTGATAAAAGGGTGGTTATAGTTTTATACTCTCACAATTCAGCTCACACATTTTAATTATATTGTGCACATGTTGTTTGTAAATTGTACTTATAGTTGACAAGCATAGGAAGTAAAAACTGTCTTAAATCAAACAATGGGAAATGAACTATGTTATTCCAATTCAAACACCCTACTATATTTGAATAAAATCATATGAGTTTAACAGTATACTGAGGATACCTCTATGGTCCCTGATATTTTTCTGCTATTTTTAAGTAAGTGTCACCATAAAAGGTCACATAAATTTCTATGATTTGGGGACTGGCACGATACTTTACATTCAGGTACTCTGCTAATTTCTATGCTAGGACCATAAAATGTCTGGCTCAACATGATGAAATATATTTCTGCCTCTCTGCCCTTCCTTTGAGAATCCTGTAAATAAAAAAAAAGATATAATGTTATTAATGACAACAATTACAGTCATTACTTACTAGGTTTTCATGCAGGAAATTAATTTCTACACAGATTCTTTCACAAATATGCACCTATTTCCTGTCATGCGATTATTCTTTTTTTTTTTTTTGAAGAGATAATTTTCCAAAATTAAAATCTCCCACTGGAAAGAGGAACTTCCAAAGAGCAACATTTACCTTACTTACAGCAACAACTTTTACAATACAGAAGAGTTTATATACACCAGAAAAACTCAGGAGAGTTATTTTCTCTTAATAGATACTACTTGGCAATTTTTAATGCAAGAAAATAAAGGGAACTTGCAATGAGCACAGCATTGCCTTCCTCTTTGCTTACAGAGCACAAGAGTGTCATGTTAAGCCTGAGGCAGGCCTGTCTGGAATGGTGTTTGCTGTATTCTTTTCAAACTGCAGCACAGTCTTATCACTTATCAGTGCTCAAAGTCTAACAGATTGCAGACTCAAATTTCCCCTTCCAGGCAATGTTGGGTTTCACTATTGTTTGCCATGACAAAGGTTTGCACAAATTCTACAGCTTGGATTTCTGTCTTGTTTTCGTTAGCATAACCCTCTAGACAGCCAATCGGCTTTTCAGCTGCTAGAAATGGCTCAAGATGTTACTACAAAAGCAGCATTTAAAATTCCATGTCTTGCTTTTTACTCTTTTTCTTTCAAGAGAAAAAAAAAATATGCCTGGTCCTTTTGGATTCAACAAAAAGGAAGATGCAATTAAATGTTGCCTGCAGCTGATTTGACTGTAAATGATATTGCTGGGATTTGGTGAAAGCAAATACGTTCTCAATCTACATTTGGTTTACAGTCTTAAAACTCCATGTAGTAAGACTATCGTGGGTAGATAAATGCAGTATTATATTCTCTTTTTGTCAGTGTCAGAGCTCAGTATGAGCAGTCTCTCACAAGATAGACACAGCTTACAAATGTGTTGGTAGGAAGGCTTGAGCAAATAATTCCCACACTTTTTTCTCATTAGAGTATCAACTTTTAGGTGCTACTCAAAAATATGTCACTGAGAATTATTTTATTTTAACTTTTTTCAAAATGAACAATCAGTTTATACTACCTTCATATGTTTTTCTACACTAATCTATTTTCAACCCACTCATGAGTAGAAGTTTCAGCTCCTTAGTATTTCTCTGTCTCTCACCTAAACATCAGCTCCTTCTTGCACTCTAAGGTGAAGGTTGCACCATTTCTTACCATGTACTTACACACATACAGTTTCTTTTTCAAGTCATCCCCATATTACTTTAAGACATACCATATAAATCCCCAATTTGATCATATCGTTGCCCTCTAAAATCCCTTAACAATACTATGTCTCCCACACAATAAAATCCAAGCCTCTTAGAGTGTTGTAACACACAGCGCATTACTAAACTCTGCCAAAGACTGCGGATATCACTCCTATGAAGTCTGATTAAGACATGTACCCTAAAAATAAGCACACAGTGATCCCATCATACCAATTCTTGTTGCTCAAAACTTTTTCCTTTGTGTTCACTGTTGTTCACTTAATCTGGTATGGTCTTCTCTCATACCTCGTCACCCTACTGTCAAGCTTCTAGTCATCCATTAATTTTCAACACAAGCATAATTTTTGTGAAAAACCTTCATTAATATTTTCTGACAAGTTCTCTGATACTTTTGCCATTTGTTTCCATCACAATTGTTACTATAACCCTGGACTTTAGTGTGCATACACCAAATCGGTGGGAGCATTAGTCAAGGGGCACACACATATGCACAAACGGACATGATACTAGATTGTAAACCTTTGGCGATATGAGAACTTTGGACATCTTTCTAGCATGTCTATTTCTTAGATTAATTTCAGAAAGGGATATAATTGTCTTATCATAAACATTGGCAAATCTTTGAAGATGTTCTAGAAATCTTTATTTAGTGATTACCTACCAATTTTATACATTCTACAACAGTATCTCCAAATATTAAAAGCTCTAACCTGGTAAATATGGGCAGTAGAGGATGAAATGAAACACAGAAGCAGAACGCCCAAATTATTCCGTTCCACAACAATTTTATTCTTTGTTAATCTATGCTCAAGCATTGTAAAATTTTCCATCCTGATGAACTTCCCCTGCTATAATTTCCACTGGGCAATACAACAGGATAATAATAAATAAGCAATTCACATTTATACCTTAAGAGAGAATGTGGTGGTACAAGATGGCCCATCATCATTACTGCCAAGCCTAATGCTCCAAATTTAATTTCTGGAAACCAATTGGTGGAGAAAACCAACTCCTGCAAAGTTTCTTTTGACCTTCATATGCCCACCTCAAAATAAATAAATAGATAAATGGATTTCTTTCATTTCAGAGAATGTGAAACAGATTTCATTCAAATTTTAAAAATGATTACCTGTCATCAGTGCCACCCAGACAAAGGATCACATATGAACTCACAGAGACTGTGACAGCATGCACAGGCCCTAGACGTGCTAAAGCCAGATTGAGTGAGAGCACTGTGAGAACTGCACATAAGGTCCATTCGTATCACAGAAACTGCCTCCAATTAACAAAAACTAACAAAGGGAAAATGTTTTTGTTTTTGTTTTTGTCTTTTTCCTCCAATGGAGTCTCACTGCCCAATAGGCAAACCATTTTTAAAGAAAAGCCTCATTCCCAGCAGATGACGGCCAACACAATATAAACTCAATGGTATTTTGGGAAATGGGAGATGTTTATCCCATAATGCTTTTGGGGGGCATCTTTTATTTATCTACTACAGTTTCTAATATTTTATAAGTGTTTTTATAAGTTGCGTGTGTTCATGTTTTTCTTATGCTTTTTTCTGTTTATTTTTTTTCTTCTTATTCTTTTGGTTTTTTATTCTGGTTTGTTTAATATTTTATTGTTTATTTCTTAAGAGAGAAAAAGAATAGAAATGGATGGGTGGAGAGATGGGGAGGATTTGGGAAAAGAAAATGGAGAGGCAATCTTGATCAGAATATACTGCATGAAAAATACTTTTAGTTTAAAAATATACCTGTCAGAACTTTGCCCATGCCTGTGAAAATAATTTTCAAAAGAAAATGTTAACAAAAATCAGTAAAATTATATGTATAGATTAGTCATATCTACTTATTTTACCAAAGCATGTTCACATAAACTCAGTACATTAAATTTAAAAGAGCAAATGCTCTTCATCTGATGAAGAAAATACAAAAATGTGAGGCTTAAGATGCAGTGAGAGGAAGTTTCTTTAATACCTAATGTTGTAGAAGAATATATACCTCAATTTTATTTTTGAAAACATAAAGTGAACTAAGTACCTTGGTGCATACTTTCATGAGCTTGGCCACTGGTGAAGCTTTAGTTAACTACAATCACCATGACAGAGAATAATCTTACCATTCACAGATTCCTGTGTTCTATCCTGTTTTGGACACACTGTTCTTCTATCTATAAAATTTGTAAATTACTAATGTGTTCTGTCTCAAAACTTTGCTTTCCAAGTATATATGTATATACTCGAAAAACAAACTTTATATGATATATATATATATATATATATAGAGAGAGAGAGAGAGAGAGAGAGAGAGAGAGAGACTTTGTATATGCAAATCTATGTAAAATACATGAAATATATATATGAAAAAATGTGGAATAAAATTTTTGAATAACTTGCTTTGCTTTGATTTATTCTACTTGTAGCATGTATTATGAGTTCATTCTTTTTCCGGTAATGATTACTTCATAGTAAGGAAGTGACTATCATTAACAGATGGAAGTAGGCTGGACAGTTTCTAAATTTTTACTGTAATAAATACAACTACTATAAGCACTTGTTTGTTCATAAATGTGTGGGTATATCCTCTGACCCATGTCTGTCTGTAACAGGATTAAGAACTTTGGGTCAAAGAGTAAGAACATTTAAGTTTTTTTTAATTTTAATTTTTTTAATATTAGTTACAGTTTGTTAACTTTGTATCCCTGCTGTATCCCACTCCCTCTTTCCCTCCCAATCCTACCCTCCCACCTTCATCTTCTCCCTTACCCTTTCCAAGTCCACTGATAAGGGAGAACCTCCTCCCCTTCCATCTGATACTGGTTTATCAGGTGGATTCAGGACTGGCTTCAAAGTCCTCCTCTGTGGTCTAGCAAGGCTGCTTCTTCCAGGCGGGGAGGGGGGAGGTCAAAGAGTCCACCATTGAGTTCATGTCAGAAACAGTCCCTGTTCCCCGTATTAGGGTACTCACTTAGATACTGAGCTACCAAGGGCTACATCTGAGCAGGGGCTCTAGCTTGCATCCATACATAGTCCTTGTTTGGAGATACAGTCTCTTAAAGACCCCTGTGCCCAGATATATTTGGTCCTTGTGGAACTCTTGTCCTCTTCAGGTTGTATTAACTCCTACCCACCCACCCCCCCTTTTTTTTTGGTTCCCTGTATTCTGCCAGAGGTTTGGTTATGAATCTTAATATCTGTTTTGATACACTGCTAGGTAGAGTCTTTCAGAGGCCCTCTGTGGTAGGCTCCTGTCCTGTTACTTGTTTGCTCCTACATCCAATGTCCATCCCATTTGTCTTTAGTGCTTCTTCAAGATCCAGCTATACCACTCCTAGGCATATATCCAAAAGAGGCTCAACTACACAAAAAGGATATTTGCTCAACCATGTTTGTAGCAGCTTTATTCGTAATAACCAGAACTTGGAAACAACCCAGATGTCCCTCAGTTGAGGAATAGATACAAAAATTGTGGTACTTTTACACAATGGAATACTACTCAGCAATTAAAAATGAGAAAATCATGAAATTTGCAGGCAAATGGTGGAACCTAGAAACAATCATCCTGAGTGAGGTATCCCAAAAGCAGAAAGACACACATGGTATATACTCAATTATATAGTCCTATAAGATAGGATAAATATACTGAAATCTATCCACCTAAAGAAGATAAACAAGAAAGAGGACCCAGGGTACGATGAACATTTAACTTTTTAAGATGAAGCTAGACTTTCCTAATGTGGCTGCAGTTTCGCACACCCACCCAAAATGTTTGGATGAGTCATCTGAGACTGTTTGTTTCTTATCTGACCATTCAGGTATTTAAGGAATGTTTTCCAGCAGTTGTTTTAAGTGTGCAGTTTCTTTGACTCCATTTTTCTTTCTCTAGGGTGTTCGTTTTACTAGACCTTAGATGTAAATCCATGTTAATGGGAAAAAATTCTAAAATAACCATACTTCAAAATTGAAAATCATTAAAATTTTTTACAATAAAGTAGACTTCTGTTACTGAAGTAAAGGTAGTATTTAAGCTAACCTACGCTGAAAATTGTACTATTGGTATCATAAGATATGTCTTAAGACATGTAGCCAAACCACTTTCATTGGCCAGCATGTAAGATCATGGTCTTTTAGTCTAATGAGAGCATCATTGGCAGCCACACCCTATTTTAAGATAGAAAATTCAGTTTTAATTCTTCATATTATATCTATTCATTGGACATACTACATTTGCCATATGAAGACAGGGTCTTATATTATTAAGACCCTAGACTGTGAAACTGGGCTGATTTTTACTTCATTTCATTTCAATAAGGCTTCCTTGAGAAAATTTAAATGTTGAACTATGCTCTATTCATTCATCACACTATTAACTGGCAATAATTTAGATGTGGTCTTAGGTGGAGATAAAATTTTACAAAGACAATTGAGTTAAAATAACACCAAGTTGGATCTGACACATGTGGTGTCCATCTGAGGACAGGGGATTTGGAAAAAGATGATAATGTTAGAATACAGGTGAAACATATAAACATCAATTATCTGAGGAAAGAGATGGAGACAAACGTTTCCACATTGTCTTCTGAAGGAGTCAGTCATACCAACATCTGTACTATGCAATGAATAATTGTGTCCCATAAGCAGATATGTGGATATGTGATTATATTTTAACAGTGTGTTTAGTTGAGCCATTTGTGATGAAATTAGCGATAAGAAATCAGCAGGCATGAATGGGATTGTTGTTCTTTTTGATACAAACAAACAAAGTGGAAAGTGATCCAGCCACTTCATGTTGGCCACAGAAAAATACTATAAGAAATCAGTAGATTCATGGAAGGAAAGAATCACCAAATTCTAATCATCTTGGCACCTCATCCTACTAATTCGCGATAATAAATTGTATCATAAAACATCAACCAGTGTGGGAGACATTATTAGAGCCTTCTAAGCCAAAATACCATGATTTTCATATTCTAGCCTTTAGAACTATGAAACAACAAATTTCTATTATTTAGCACACACAATATGTGTAACATTCTTTCAAAGGCTGTGGTAAGATAATGTAGCAAGTTAATAACAAATCTAAATAGTAATTTCAAGGAAATTCCCTCAAATTCAATAAAAATAAAGAATAATTATCCTAACTTATCCATGTATATTTTTGTAAGCTGTTAGAAACTCTGTAGTAAGCCAAAATTTTAATTTTTCCTAATGTTTCAACTTAGAAAAGAAAAATTGGTTTTAGTGATTATCTGTGATCTCTCCAGAGTGCTGATATTTAATGTTTATATGTCAAGTAGCAAAGATAAATTTTTGTGGGAATTCTTTCAAGCTTATTTAATCTTTGAAATAGGCAGAGCTGGCTTCCAACTCTCCATGTTTTCTCTTCTGGCCTCAATTTCATCATCTTAATGCTTCTATTTCCTTGGTGCTAGGAATATAGATGTGCACCATCATGCTTAGTTTTAGTTTCTTTTATAGTCTGTAACAGCAAGTGGTTTGGAATCAATGTTCATTCCATAATATTCCAAAAGAGAAAAACAAAAGAAAAGAAAAAAGAAAAGGGAAGTAGTTTCAATACTTTCCTGTAGTTGCCTGATTATGTTCTGCTTTCTTGGATCTCTAAATGAGATCAAGATAAAACTCACTGATATCAACAAACAGATATGATAGTCTGTACATCTTTTTTAATAGTAGGCCATAGAAACTTTGATTTATTTGGAGATGGCTTTGAAAATGGGCTTTGAAAATATTCCTTTTAATGAGGAATGTAAATCATAAAGATATTCATTTCAGTTTTTATTCAGGCTAGTCTAGCATATCTTTCCAGACTTTCAAAAAAAGGGCAAGTAAAGGCTAGAATTCAGAATGAAAACTAATTATTTGATCTTTGTTGTTTATATCCAATATTTTTCTCTTTCTTTAATTTGTTCTTTGGAAGCCCAATGTAATTCTACTTTATAATGCATTCTTGCTTTACAGTGCTTTCAGGTTCTGCTAAGAATCAGAAGTTAAAATGGATCTTAAATCATGGATCTCCAAAGTATAAAATCACTTTTTTCTTTATTTTATGACTTACATTTAATTTTCTTAAGTTGTGCTGTAATTTTTCAATTGAATATAGATTTTTCCCTCTCATATAATATATCCCTACCAGCTTCCCGTATCTCCACTCCTCGCTGCTCCTCACTCACCTCATTTCCCCTTCCCTGTTCCCCCAGATCAACTTCTCCTTCATTTTCTCTCCCGAAAAGAGCAGTCCTCCAATACACAAAAGGCAAACAAAACTAAACAAAATACAGTAAGACAAAGTAAAAGCCGTCATATTCAGGCTGGACAAGGCAACTGAAAAGGAAGAAAAGAGCGCCAGGAGTCAGCAAAAGAGCCAGAGAAACACGTGCTCCCAGAGTTAGGAGATCCACTAAAACACCAAGAAAACATCCATAACATAAACACTGCGGATTTGATGCAGATAACGCAGGCCCCATGCTTGCCATTTCACTATCTGTGAACTCATGTGAGCCCTATGCAGTTGAGTCAGTGGGCCATTTTCTCCTGATATTCTAAGTCCCCTCTGATTTCTAAAATCTTTCTTCCCCATCATCCACGGTATTTCCCAATCTCCAATGAGTGGAAATTTAGACTCTTACTCTGCATAACGTCCGTCTTTGGGTCTCTGCATCTTCTCCACCTTCTGCCTGAGAAAGCCTCTCTGATGATGACTGGACAAGGCATCAATCTATGAATAAGGCTGAATATCATTCGACATCTTTTCATTGATTTTTTTTTTTTTTGCCAATCATATTTGGCCTTACGCTAAGAATCTGAGTTACCTAGTGTCTAGTTCCTGGCCATCCAAGAAGTATAGAGCATGGGCTCCTCGCTTGTCATGGGGCTCAAGTTACACGAGATATTGGTGTCTCACACCAATAACACACACAAATTCTGTACCAACATTACCGCAGTCCATGTTGCAGGTAGGAAAGATTGTACACTGATGTTTTTGGGATTGGTTTGGTGTACAATTTTCTCTTTTTATAGCCTGCAGAGCAACTTCCCATGCCAAGCCAAAGAGACTAGAATGTAGGGATGAAGGCTACGTGCTGGCAAAATCTCCATCTCTCTATGTTCAAAGACCTGTGTGGCTGCTCTCCTCAGAAATGGGGCCCTGCTGCTGTCAGTCTTTGCAGAGTGACCCCTGTCCTACAATCAGGCTCTACACAGGACACTCTAGGCCAACAACCTAATGGAATGCAACCCAGTCCTGCCATTGGAAGCTTTTCCTGGCGACAAAAGATGGCCAGTTCAAACTGTATCCTCCATCACTAGGAGTCTTCACTAGGGTCAGCCTCATAGATCCCAGAAAATTTTCACCTTGCCGGATTTTCACAGTGTCCCTCAATACCTCCTCACCAAATCCAGCTGTCTTTCCCTCCACTCTCCTTCTTCATCCCTTATCACTCATAGCTGAACCCTCCCACTCCCATTCCCCTCTCCTGGAAGTCTACCTGAAAAATCTATTACATTTCTTATTCCCAGAGAGATCTTTCTGCCCCCAATAGAGCCTTTCCTCTTTACCTAACCTCTCTGGGCCTGTGGACTGCAGCTTGATTGTCATTCATTTAACAGCTAGTATACACTTAAAAGTTAATAAACACAATCTTTACCAGAGTTGGGGTTACCTCACTCAGGATGATTTTTTTTCTAGTTCCATTCATTTGCCTGTAAATATAATGCTGCCATTTTAAACAGCTGATTTATACGGCTGATGGAATATAGATTGTAGAGAAATTTTAACCTAGAAACATGGCTGCTGTAGCAAAGGATCACATCAGAAGACCTAGGTCTGTGTGAGCTGTATTGAATGCCCACATGCCACACACATTAATCCCTCTTGCTGGAATACAGACATTACCTTAGTACATACCTTTAATCCCAAACAACCCAAACAACAAAGGTAAATCAGTCTGTAGAAGGAAGTACTGATGTTTGAATGTGATATCTAAATATGGGGTGGACAGAGTGACAAATCAGAAAGATTAGACAGAATGAGTCAGAGATAGGAGATGCCCAACTCTCACCAGAAGAGACAGGAAAAGAGGACTAAGGGAAGAGGCAGTTTTACCAGGACAGTTGTACAAAGACAGGTTTAAGAGAGAACAAGCCTGACACAAGTGAAGACAGAATGAGTCATAGCATGAGGAGAACCCAGAGGATTAGAACATATTGCCCAAGTTAGTATGGGGCCAAGAGGAGCAATTCAGTCAGAGGCTGAGAGAGAAGTCAGATGAAATAATTCAGCCAGGAGAGGAGTTTAGCCAGGACAGCTAAGGTGAACCAGCCAGCTAGAGTTCAGAAAGCTAGATAGTGAGTTTAATCAGCACTTAGGTCTCAGAGGCCGAAAATATTTTAGGCCCGAATTAGTTTATACAGAGGCTAGAGGCTTTTAGCATGAGGCCTAGCTTAGTAAAAGGAGGTAGTAATCCTCTCAGATGACAGCTAAAACAGGTGAATAAAAGGTACGTTTAAAACAGATGTTTATCTACATTGAGAGTGTATAGGGCAGAGCTTTTCAGAGGTCCTCTGTGTCAGGCTCCTGACTTGTTCCTTCTTTTCTCCTTCTTCTGATGTCCATCCTCTTTGCCTTTCTGGATAGGAATTAAGCATTTTAGCAAGAGTCCTCCCTCTTGATTAGTTTCTTTAGGTGTACAGATTTTAGTAGGTTTATCCTATATTATAAGTCTATATGAGTGAGTATATACCATGTACATCGCTCTGTTTCTGGGATAGCTCACTCAGGATGATCTTTTCCAGATCCCACTATTTACCTGCAAATTTCATGATTTCCTTGAACTGATTGGCCTGCTCTTTAATTACCTCCCCCTGAGGGGGAAGCAGCATTACCAGGCCACAGAAGAAGACAACACAGCCACTACTGACGAGACCTAATTGACTAGAAACAGAAAGAAGGAAAAGAAGTCCTCCCCTATCAGTGGACTTGGGGAGGGGCATGCATGCAGAGGGTGGAGGAAGGGAGGGATTGGGACGGGAGGAGGGAGGGAACCATGTGGAGGGGGATACAAAGTGAGTAAAGTGTAATTAATAAAGAAAAAAAATAAAAAAAATAAAAAAAATCGAGTGACAAAAAAATAAAAATGAAAATAAAGTAAAATAAAATAAAATATATGTTGACCAGGAAATCAATGGCTGGCTCTTTGAACTCCCCACCCCTCAAGGGAGGAGCAGTCCTGCTAGGCCACAGAGGAGGACTTTGCAGCCAGTCCTGAAGATACCTGATAAAACAGGGTCAGATGAAAGGGGAGGAGGTCTTCCCCTATCAGTGGACTTGGAAAGGGGCAGGGAGGAGATGAAGGAGGGAGGGTGGGATTGGGAGGGAATGAGGGAGTGGGATACAGCTGGGATACAGAGTTAACAAAATATAACTAATAAGAAAAAAATTAATAAAAATAAATAAAATAGATGTTTATATTCAGTCTCATGTGTTAAAGATTACATATCCTACTAAAATGAATAGAAAACAATATGCAAAATTATTTTTAAAAATTAAAAAATGTGTGAGCTTTTCAAATAAACCATGTCATGCTTACATTATTGTGCACATTAAAACTTAAATTCAAATCTACTGTTATTTCCAGAATTGAAACATGTTCAATATGAACTCCATGTTTCAATGAAGGCCACACATCTTAAAGAATGTCAGAAATATAGACTACTTGATAGGTGAGAGAGATAGAGAGAGAGAGAGGGAGAGAGAGAGAAGAGAGAGAGAGAATTGAGAGAACATGAAATTGAATGGGTAGGAAAGGGAGAATGGATTTGAGAGAGTGTGAAAGAAGGAGATTATTCTGATCAAAATACATCATTCAAAATTCTCTAAAATCTAATAAATGAGAAAACAAGACCAGTAGTTGTTTACAACCTGGAGAGTTTGTTCTCTTACCTTATTGTTGTCAGGTTATTGTGAATCATTTCGGAGGTCTAGACTTTCATAATTTAGACTCGTCTTTCTTCCCTACTTGACCAATGACTGAGTGAATGTTTTCCACGAATGAGTTAATTTATTGGACTCTTATTAGTCTAGTGAAAGAACTGACAGTGAAATTGAAGGTACATTACTTAAAATATTTCATTGAGTTAGGTAACCCAGTCTCAAAAAAGACAAATATGTTAATATTTAAATTAATTTATATATTAATGTTAGCTTTAAATCTTTGGTAAGAATGCTTCAATCTATGTAATCACTGTGGAGATATAGATAGATAGATAGATAGATAGATAGATAGATAGATAGATAGATAGATAGATAGACAAAGAGATAGATGGAGTAAGGAAATAGGGAATAGGGAGAAGGGAAGGATCTTCCAAAGTAGGATAAATAGAATAGATTATTATCAATGGGCAAGTGTTGAGGAAAGACTAGAATGGGAGGATCAAAAAGGGAGGGGTGGTGAAGAGGTAGTTAGGGAGAGAATACAGGGAGGGAGTATAGAAAGGGAGAGCTAAAACTAAGAGCATCATATGGAAATCTAATACAGTAGAAACTTCTTAAAATATATACATATATGAAAGAAATCTAGATGGAATTACCCAAAATGGGTGGGAAGAAAAGCCGCAAGTAGACATTACTCTTTACCAAGGTTTGGAACGGATTACATCTAATTGAACTGTTTGGCTAAGGAGCCCATGGAAACCCCTAAACAACCAAAACTATTGTCACACTACAGGTTTCTCTCCACAAACCGATGGTAGGGCCCTGTTGCTGAAGGCCACACAAAAATATCTCAGTAAACTTGGAGAAGTCAAGCTAGTGCCTACCAAGATGTTCCACCCTGACTCACTAGTGTTCGTGAAGAAAGGTACCCAAATCAGCTACAAAGATTTTCATTTACATTCATGATCTGCCTTCAGAATAAGCTGGTTTAAAAATGCCATAAATGTTGTGGGAGTAAGCAACCACTATCTCATTGGGTTTAATACCCGATCATTAATACAGCTTGAGTGGCAAAGAACATGGGACTAGATACACCATGGACCTACGGGAATACCTTATACAATGCTTCTTCTATAGGAACATGGCAATAGAAAGAACTCTAATGAAATTCTGCAACACTGATAGATCAATGTCTTTCTCAGTCACTGTCAGGGGAGCTTCCTCTTGCAGAAGGTGGGAACAAATACAGAGACCCACAATTGGACAGTGTGCAGAGAGTGAGAGAATTTGGATCACTCAGTCCTCAAAGGCATGCCTACATCAAAATACTCCTCTCAGGGTTCAGAGAACTCTACAGATGAGGAGACAGAAATATTGTAAGAGCTAATGCAGATGTAAAACATCTAGGAAACAAGACTTTCTAGGCACAATGGGCCCAATAAACATACATATGCACAGAGATTGTGCCGGCATACAGAGGACCTCCACAGGTCTAAAGCAGATAGGGTCTCAGAGCTTGAGAGGGGAAGAAAACAAAAGCTTCCAACCTTAACACAAGAGCTATTTGCATTGATAAGCACTCACAAGATAAAGATCTGTTGTCCCCAATGGGTTCTCACTGCGTAGATAAACCATGGTTTGTTTCTTTTATCTAATTTTTTTAGATGCTTTGTTTTCTAATGAGAGAAAGCAAGAAAGGATAGGAGTAGGTGGGGACATGAGAGGATTTCAGAGACACTGTAGGAAGGGGAAACCATAAACAAAATACATTTTATATAAAACAACTATTTTCAACAAAATAAATAAATAGTCTACTGTAAAAGACCACAAAAATACAGTTTCATCACAAAGAACAAGCAAAAAGAAAAAACTGTGTTTTCCAACAGAAAGATCCAGCATTTAGTACATAAATCTCACTGCTAAAACCTAAATGTATTTAGGTCCTTATATCAAGAGAAAAATTAAAGCTACATTCTTAAATCAAAATATAAATACAGGAAAATTTTGAGCAGTAATCTTGCACAAATCTCATACTGAGTTGAATTGTAAGAATGTAGTTTACAAAATCTCTTATGATTATGTAGAGAGAACAATTTTGATGAATGGTACTACCAAATTAAAGGAAGGTAATAGCATCTCTGTGAGAGTCTATGAACATGTGAAACATACATTGAATATTTGAATAAATATTGATCTATGTAGCATCAGTTTTGTATATTTGCTGGGTCATTAAATCAAAAAAGCATTATATATATATAAAACTTTTGGTCATCATAACCTCAGGGGACTGGGGTACATTGAAGTTTCATTGTGATTCAGGTGTCTTATAGTATTTCTTGTATGATAATGTTGTGAATTTTGAGTCACAATTTTGTCTTGAGTTAGTTTATCAAGGTAACTTGCACATACAAAGACAGTAAAAATAACTTACACTTCTGTCTTGTCTACTGAGGCAATCGAAACACCTTTTTTGAATAGATGATCTTTGATTAGACTCAAAAGATTATAGTTGGAGGTCTGTGGAGATGGCTAAATGGCTTAAGTGCTTGCTGCTCTTCCAGAAGACCACTCTCAATTCCCAGCCCTCACATTAAGCCATATATGGCCACCTGGTGACTCCTAGGGAGTCCTCACCTCTGGCTTCAGTGTGCATGTGCACACACATGTACCTGAATGCCAGATGATAAACCGTATGCACATAATTTAAAACAGTATAATAATTTCCCAGAGATTATTGTCTCAGTCTTGTTCTGCTGAGGAACAAGAAAAAATAAAAAGAAAAGAAAAAAGAAATGAGCTGGTGAGAATTATCCTTTAGTCCTGGAAACAAAACCAAATAGGAAACAACTGAAAATCTTTCACCCTTCAAGCTTCCTAAACACAGTTTAAATTTCTGTACAATATTCATAGCAAATCACATTAAACCATAATATTCAGTAATATTTTAGAACAGTATTGGCATTGACCAGGTTTTGTTTAGATCTGAAACTTGAGTATCCTCTCCCAAGCTGGAAGTTGGCAAGTGTAGAGAGCAAATAGAGTCCTGAGTGTGTTGTGGGCATGGACATGGGCATGCTGAGAGCCTCTGTGCCTCCAACACTTAGGGATGTCAAGACCCTCCCCTTGGCCGAGTACACATGTAGATATTGTGTGCATAAAATGTTAACCACAGCTGCCTTCCCCTGGGTTGCAGATGCCTGAGACTGTTTACCTTCAGAGGCCCTCCGACTGAGATCAGCTGGCTCTACTTTCTTGTTCAGTGGTATACAGCGAACTGGCCTCCTTGGTCAGCTGTATACCATAAATCCAACCCCATAATTCATACGTATAAAATAAACTCACTGAGTTTCTAGCCTGGTGATGAATATCAGAGCGCATGACTCTTTTGATCCCAGTTTTCTGTTCATATGTCTGTAAGTCTGTCCTTTCGTCATTCCCATCCAAGCCAGCATCTTTCAGGTCAAATGCAGAGCCATGCTGGTCTCAGCCATC
This sequence comes from Psammomys obesus, assembly GCF_907164565.1. Taxonomy (NCBI): domain Eukaryota; kingdom Metazoa; phylum Chordata; class Mammalia; order Rodentia; family Muridae; genus Psammomys; species Psammomys obesus. The sequence goes on from NW_026587216.1 coordinate 6,506,578, forward strand.
CACTTTTGTCCTTGGCTATTAATTTAGGTTTAGTTATTCTTAGTCAAATATTTGAAATGGTAGAATCTTTCTGTTGTGTAACAAAAAGGTTCTGTGGTGATGTTCCAGTACAATGGCACAAATTCACAACTCGTCAGCCTAAGACGAAATATATGACGCGTGGGCAACATGAAATAGCAAATCCTTACTCCCTAGGGATTATAGAAAATATCCTGAGAGGGTTTTTTGAGATTATAATAATATAATTGTGTTATTTTAACCTAAAAGTTTAACACAGTGGAAGAAGTTTGGAGGAATATAAACTAAAACTTATATTCGAGTGCTTGGCCTCCTCTCGGCTATGTGACTTGGACAAATAATCTTATTATAGACTTCAGTTTCCACATTTCTAAAATGGAGACCACAGTCTGTGTTGGCAAGAGATTTTAACTGATGAGTTAAACATGTATAGTAGAATAGGCATCCTATTGTACCTATGATTAAGAGGTCTCAATGTCATAGGAAAGGATTTAGGCCAGTGTTTCAAGGTAAGAAGCAGTGTGCACGGCTTTACACTTGGTCAAGACTGCAATCCTTGGGTTCTAATGCACTGTCCACCTCGAGCTTTTTCAACACAAGACAGATACTGTATTATTTATTTCATACATCTCTCTGTCAAGGTCACTTTCCATACTGTGATAACATATACACACATTATTCTAATAATATAAAATTCTACCAAAAAGTAATCGTTATCTGCTCAGCAAAAGACTGTGTTTAAAACAGTTCTTTTCAGTGAAATAGAACAATTTACATTTCTTAGTTAATTCTGCCCCCCAAATCATATGATATTAGTGGAAGTTCCAAAAACATCTTTACAACAAACAAATGAACATTCAGGAATATAAAGTGATTTGCAAACACCTTTTGGTAACCTGGAGCTCAGTAGTACTCTTACTGTTGGGCCCACAGGAATAGCTTCTTTAATACTTCACAAGCCTAAAAAACGTGTCTCTATTCTCTATTTTCTCTGTGTGACTTAATTCAGAAATAAATAAGGGATAAGTTCAACTTACATGTTTTCCATAGCAAAGCAAAAACTATTTTTATGTGAAATGAAATCATAATATGTCCTTTGAAAACAACATAATAATTAAATAAATATTCACATTCTAATCTTTAAAACGATTTAATGAATGCATTACCTTTAACTATGTAAGTATCTTTAGCAGGATTGTGCTAGAGATGGGGGATGACGTTCAAAAGTAATACATTAACATTCCTAAAGCATACAAAGACCCAACAAAGGAAAAGCATTTCAGATCAATTTCCCTTATGCACATTGAAGTAAATATACTCAATAAAATACTTGCAAACCGAACCCAAACTCAGTATTTCAACATGGGCAATGAGTCTTGTATTGACCAGACTGAAATATTGCAATTATCATTATGTTGTGTAAGCCATATAAGACTATAATATACTTGTATATTTTAGAAGCTAAAAAAAAAATCCGGATGGATAATGTTTAAGAGCAGAAATTATAGAAATCTCTTCTCTCCTTTATCTCTCTATTTTCTTGAAAACAATCTTAGGTATCCTACGTGGTCTCATACTGGGATTGCCAGCCTGAGCCACCACCAATGCCTGCTAGTGCAACAATGGGAATCACTTGAGGGTTTATATAGTCTCGGTGCTCTCTCTGCCCGCTGAATCCCATTCCCAAGCCTGGGGCTTCAGTTCTTGATTTTCAGCATCACTTGGTAGGTCCAAGCTAACTTTGACTATGAGTCTGTTTTAATTTCTATTTAAAATGCAAAGCTATATAGTCACTCTGGAGGCTGAGATGAGAGGTCTGGAGGTAAGAGGCTGTCCCCTTACATGGAGAGAATGTGTGTCAAAAAATTAACACAAACAAACATACAAACAAATACACAAAGAGCAAAACAGAAAGAGTGCTTAGTAGCCTTTAGTATTTGAGGAAGTGATAGGTATATATCAAATGGATGCTGGAAAGCCCTTATAAAGAATACATTTTCTTTTTAAAATATGTAATTATAAAATGGCTTCTTTGCCAGCTTCTTAAGAGAATCAGAGAATTTTGATTCAGATTGATTGTCACAATTAACTGTCAGTGCTAACTGTGTCTGATAGTTTGTCATGGAGTTATAAAAATTATGTGGTAACAGATTATTTCACAATATGTTTGTATAACTAAATTTTCAACTGGCATATTACATAAATTAAAATTATATTAACTTATTTAGATATAATCTAATAAATGAACTAAATTATTAAATGAGATGATGGATTAGGAAATAATCACTATGTTCTTGTATTTTGTTGATACTGTTTTTAACAGGATCTTATCTGTAGTCGTGCCTAGTTTAAAACTCTATAAGAGGACAATGCGTTGTCAAAGCAACTTCTACAAAGTCACGTTCTTTAGAAAGGTATCAATGGTGTTTAGATAAAGCTCTGTTTGGCTGACCACTAAAACTATCACCATTTCCTTATCTTGTTTGTTGTCAGCCCATTCTGTTTAGCTCATTTTTCACTTAAAACATGTCTTTACTTTAAAAATACAAGACTTAGACCTTACTTTTCACAGCTTGATAGGTTAGTAAATGAGAAGCTTTCTAATTAAGAATACTTAAATTGAAATTTTATTGTTTTGAATAGTTATTGTGATTTCTTAATAATACTTTGTAATAAATATTTTTGTCATTATTTTCCACTATTATCACATCAGAAAATTGTAAACCGTTTGTACTATAGGTTATCTTATTTTGATGCATCTTTAATATCCAAAATCTCTAGCAGAAAGTTTTGTTTTACTCTGAATTTTGGCATTTGAAATATAAAAATATTGATGGCTTGATTCTGCATTGTAACTAAGCACAAATACTTTAAAAAGACTATAAATTTTATTTATGTTTCTCCAGTTTATGTGTTTCAAAGCATACTACTGCATAAGCTTAAAACTTGAAAGTCCAATATGTATATTTCAATGTTTTTGATCTAAAAGTTGCTGTTCAAAATTATATCTTCAAATTTGATATTTGGGTAGACATTTTATATTTGAGTAGATGTTTTATTTATCAAATCAGTTCCTAGAATAGCAATGTTTTTAAGCACTCAATAAGTAAATAACTTGACTTCCTAAATCAAGGAATGAGCAATCACTGTAATGAAGATTTGTGTTTGATAGACTATGCTATCTGAGTTGAGTCGAGCTGTTTTGGGTTAACAGTGTCTTTAGCTCTTTGTGAGATAGTGTCCCTAAGAAGTGAAGTTCTTTGTTCTGCCAGAGAGGATAACCAATTGTGGGTCAAGCCAGTACCTTCCTGCCCTATTATTGACCTCGACTTTGACCTGGCTAGACCACCCTGGCAGGAATGAAGGGTAATAAACCCGCTGGCTGACTCAAGCCTGAGGGTTTAAGCTTAGCAGAGATAATCAATCACTTACAATTAAATGTTGTGGCTTTGTGATGTGGACATTTACTGGAGACTGAGATGAGAGCAGCAAACACCATCATTTTGGTTTTCAGGGCTGTCTTGAAGTAGGATCAAGGGCATTTGAACTAGAATTTCAAGAAGTCAATACCAGGGGCCAGAGATAGCATCTCACAGGCAAAGAAGAAAACTGAAGAGGAGGAAAGAAGGCAGTGGAAGAATCAGAAGAGATGGAGGAGAGCAGACTGGGAGGAGGAGAAAGGGATTTTCTAAACAACAGTGGCTTACTCACTGTAAACAAAACATTAATAAAAAGAAATGAAATCTATATATCAGGGTGTTAATTTCCTTAACTTATCTCAACCTTTTAACTAAAATCACCAATTACTCAAGTTTCTTGGTTGTTCATCTGTGTTAATGGAAATATTTTGTATCCCAAATCAGTTTGAGAATAGTAAAAAAAAAAAAAAAAAAAAAAAAAAAAAAAAAAAAAAAAAAAAAAAAGATCATGGTGGTCAGATCTATATTTCAGGATGTTATTTCAAAAGTCCTCCCTTTTCTTGCTACTGCTTCTCTTTCCCACAGGATTTTACTGCCCTTGAGGATCAACATTCATTTGACCTGTTTTAAATGACCCTGTCTCCTCTATCCCAACCCCAATCTGACCTTTTTCTTTCAACTTTACCCTGAAACAGTCACACACTTTTTTGAGCAGCAAAAGAACATTTTTTTTTAATAGGAAGAAAGGAGGAAGCCAGATTCTAGGCACACAAAATACCCTGAAGGACCGCACTCACGTGAAGAATGATGATTGGTTTATGCAAATTGTTTGATAGGAAAATAAAAAGCAATATATCTCTAGTATTTTAATAAAGCCAGCAAGAAGCAGGATAGTGTCCTACATGGAGGTGTAAACATCTATCATACAGGTCCATCTGAACCATGGCTCGAAGAGAAGTGTGACATTAGATTGCTCTAGCAAATGATTTAGACTGTGCCAAGATATCTTTTGGAAGGCAATGGTGGCTACATGGTCAGTAGCACTCTGTATCTTTTGTCTTGTCTGAAGGCCATGAGTGATTTAGAAATAGACTGGGACGCTGTTTTGAAACACTTTTGAAAAAACACTTTGTAAGAGTATCTGGGGTATAGTCACTTGGGACAGAAAAATGAGTTGCTCTATTTGCTTTTCAGTTTTTCTGCTTATTGAACAGATTTATTTTCAAATAAGTCAGTGGTCCCAATTGCATGACTTAGGATTTCTTAAAAACCTGCCGGAGATAGCAAATTCTGCAATCAACTCCTTGCCATCTTGAAGAAAGCTTTATTAATTACTCCATGAAGAATTTCCAGTTTCTCTGAGAAGATTTTCCAATTTGTTACATCCCAAATGTACGGGACTCGTGGGATATTTTTGTTGTTGTTGTTTTTGTTAAAGATTGAGCAAAATAGTCTCAGTCATCCATTCCTAGCATCTCTGAAGTAAGTGTGTCTACAGACAACCTTACTGTAACTTTGAAAAGTACCCTTACATGATGCTCCTGAATAAGCAATGGAAGCTTCCTCGGACTTCCTGTTCTCTGACTTCTTGTCTCATGCATAGCCTCCTATGCAAAATATCTTATCCCAACATTTGTATTGCCATTTCCAACTCATTCTGCCTGAAGGAAGCCAGATTCTACGCATATAAAGTAGCTCAAAAGGACTTTAATCCCATAAAGAAGATGGCTGACTTATTATAATTTAGGTTATTAATTCGATTATAGTATTTATTGATGATTTTTTAAGTTGCTGGCTTGTTTTCTAACAAACTTCGACTTATCAGAGCATCTTTTTGCTGTTTCTTTTTACCTTATCAACAACAACAAAAACATTTGAAAAGGAAGTTTGAAGGAAAGGATACGCAAAGCATAAAATGAGCTCTGATGGCAAAGCTGTCCCAGATTATTGTATTCAATTTCTGTACATTAAAAAAAAAACCAATTCTTATATAACCAATTATATATAACTTATATAAGCTCATCAATACATACATATTGTATGGTTTATCATATATTTGAGTTGTTATCTTTTATTTTTAAAATGGTATCTGTATTTCAGAATATATATATACATATATATCACTAATAAGATTCTATAAAATGGAAGCGCTACATAATATTGGGAAAGATTTTACCCATACAAAACAAGAACATAAAATTTCCTCCAAGACAACAAATAACTCTCTTCCCTCACTTGAGAAAGACTACATCCCAATAATAACATGCTATTCAGCACTGTTCTTCTATAGAAAACTTCAGGTTTTGTGTTTGGTAAGTAAAGAAAAAACTTGGATGCCCTATCTTGCCACTGATTTGCAACAAAATGGTGAAAAGCCTACTTAATAATATAGTTATTGGAAAATATAGACCATTTGTTCAAAGGCCATATGATCAACTACATAAAAGATCTGAAGCAACCCAGAAATCTTGAAATTAATATGCAGTATGGAAGATGATTAGATATAAAGTTATTACATGAAAGATGACTATTTTATTTTATTTTTGGAGCATAGAAGATAGCTTTTCAAATAAAGTAAATTCATAAAACCTGGAAACATAAAATTAATACATTCTCAGAATTGCCATGATTATTATTCTTTAAAACTGTGGAAAATTTTGGAGAAAACATGATAATTTTAACACAAATTCTATCTTTCTATTAGGAGTTTAGATAAAATATGGATAGGAGAAAAGAAGGGCCAAATAAAAGGTGGAAAAGATAGAGGTGGGATGAGGAGTAGATTTTCTCCTTTGGTTTCTGCTTCATGTGTAGATCCCTTCCAATCCCATTACCCTTTACAAAGTTTGATTGATATGATCAGATGTTATCAGTAAGTGTTTTCAAAAAACAATTAAAATTGCTAAGGTTTTTTTTTTAATTCTGTTGTCTTTTGGATTATGAAACTTTAAATTGAGATTAGGATTGATAATTATGCTTCGATTAGTCTTGTAAATTAGTTATTAAGATCTTTACTGTCAATAAATTATACACCAACAAACAAGATAATCCAATTTTAGTAAATGCAATACAGAGCTAAACAGAGAATTCTAAACAGAGGAATCTCTAATGCCTGAGAAGCACTTAAGGAAATGCTCAATATCCTTAGTCATCAGGGAAATGTGAATCAAAATGACTGAGATTTCATCTTATGCCTATCAGAATGGCTAAGATGAAAAAACTCACATGATAGCACATGATGGCATGAATATGGAGAAAAAGGAACCCTCCTCCATTGCTGGTGGGAGTGCAAATTTGTATAACCATTTGCAAATCAACCAGGAACTTTCTCAGAAAATTAGTAATAGCTCTATCTCAAGACCCAGCCATACCACTGCTGGGTCAGAGATACTACCCCAGAGATGCTCCACCATACAACAAGGACATTTGCTCAGCTACGTTTATAACAGCTTTATTCTTTTTTTTAATTTTATTTTTCTTTTTAGTTACATTTTGTTAACTCTGTGTCCCAGCTGTATCCCGCTCCCTCATTCCCTCACCAACCTCACACTCCCTCCCTGGTCTCCTCCCTGCCCCTTTCCAAGCATTGAACGTATGACAGGAGTCTACCACAAAAGGCATCTGAAAGACTCTACCTAGCATTGTTTCAAAGCAGACACTAAGACTCATAACTAAACCCTAGGCAGAGTGCAGGGAATCATATGAAAGAAGGGGAGTTAGTGTGATATGGAAAGGATAGGATCTCTACAAGGACCAAATATATCTGGGCACAGGGTCTTTTCTGAGACTGACACTCAACCAAGGACCATCTATGGATATAACCTAGAACTTCTGCTCTGATGTGGCCCGTGGTAGCTCAGTAACCAAGTAGTTTTCCAAAGTAAGGGGAACAAGGACTATTTCTAACAGGATCTCAAGGGCAGGCTCTTTGACCCCCCCACCCCCAGGGGAGGAGCAGTCCTGTTAGGCCACAGAGGAGGACTTTTCAGCCAGCCCTGAAGATACCTGGTAAAACAGGGTCAAATGAAAGAGGAGGAGGTCCTCCCCTATCAACAACTTTCTTTCTTTCTTTCTTTCTTTCTTTCTTTCTTTCTTTCTTTCTTTCTTTCTTTCTTTCTTTCTTTTTGTATTCTTGGCACTCTTTTTTTTTAATTTTTTATTAATTACACTTTATTCATTTTGTATCCCCCCATAAGCCCCTCCCTCCTGCCCTCCCAATCCCACCCTCCCTCCCCTTTCTGCATGCATGTCACTCCCCAAGTCCACTGATAGGGGAGGTTCTCCTCTTCTTTCTGATCTTAGTCTATCAGTTCTCATCAAAAGTGGCTGCATTGTCCTCTACTGTGGCCTGGTAAGGCTGCTCACCCCTCAGGGGGAAGTGATCAATGAGCAGGCCAATCAGATTATGTCAGAGGCAGTCCCTCTTCCCATTACTATGTAAACCACTTGGACACTGAACTGCCATGGGCTACACCTGTGCAGAGGTTCCAGGTCATCTCCACGAATAGTCCTTGGTTGGAGTATGATTTTCTGGGAAGTTCCCTGTGTTCAAATTATCTTGTTCTGTTGCTCTCCTTGTGGAGTTCCTGTCCCCTCCAGCTCTTACTATTTCCCACTTCTTACATAAAATTCCATTCACTCTGCCCATCAGTTGGCCATCAGGCTCAGCATCTGCTTTGACAGTCTATACTGCAGAAGCTTTCAGAGGCCCTCTGTGGCAGGTTTCAAGGTTGTTTCCTGTTTTCTTTTTCTTCTGATGTCCATCCTCTTTGCCTTTCAGGATGGGTATTGAACATTTTAGTTAGGGTCCTCTCTTTTGCTTAGTTTGTTTAGTTGTACATATTTTAGTGGGTTAATTTATATTGTATGTTTATATGAGTGAGTATATACCATGCATGTCTTTTTGCTTCTGGGACAACTCACTCAGGATGATCCTTTCCAGGTCCCACCATTTACCTGCAAATTTCATGATTTCCTTATTTTTCATTGCTGAATAATACTCCATTGTATAGATGTACCACAGTTTCTGCATCCATTCTTCAGTTCAGGGGCATCTGGGTTGTTTCCAGCTTCTGGCTATTACAAATAAAGCTTCTACAAACATGGTTGAGCAAATGTCCTTTTTGTGTACTTGTGCCTCTTTTGGGTATATGCCTAGGAGTGGTATGGCTGGATCTTGAGGAAGCGCTATTCCTAGTTGTCTGAGAAAGCGCCAGATTGATTTCCAGAGTGGTTGTACCAGTTTACATTCCCACCAGCAGTGGAGAATTTCCTGAACAGAACACCCACAGCACAGGCTCTAAGAGCAACAATCAATAAATGGGACCTCATGAAATTGAAAAGCTTCTGTAAAGCAAAGGACACCATCATCAAAACAAAGCGACTGCTTACAGATTGGGAAAGAATCATCACCAACCCTTTATCTGACAGAGGACTCATATCCAATATATATAAAGAACTAAACAAGCTGAAAAGCAACAAACCAAGTAATCCACTTAAAAAATGGGGAACAGAACTAAAGAGAGAATTCTCTGCAAAGGAATATCGAATGGCAGAGAAGCACTTAAACAAATGCTCAACCTCATTAGCCATTAGGGAAATGCAAATCAAAACAACCCTGAGATTTCACCTTACACCCATCAGAATGGCCAAGATGAAAAACTCAAGGGACAACACATGCTGGAGAGGTTGTGGAGAAAGGGGAACAACTTTATTCTTAATAGCTGGAATCTGGCAAAAACCTGGATGTCCCTCATGCAAAGAATGGATAAAGAAATTGTGGTACATATACACAATTAAATACTCCTCAGTTATTAAAAACAAGGAAATCATGAAGTTTGTAGGCAAATAGATGGAACTAGAAAAGATAATCCTGAGTGAGGAAAGCCAGACCCAGAAATGCACACACTTGTAAGTGGATTTTAACTATATGGTACAAGATAGACATACTACAATTCACAGATCCAAAGAAGGTAAGTAACAAGAAGGGCCCAAGGGAGGATGCTTAAATCTCACTCATAAGGAGAATAGAATAGACAGCAGAAGTGACTGAAGAGAGTGAACAAGGTAGGAGAGGGTACACAGAGAGAAATGAGGTAGACATCAGTCCTGGGAAGAGCAGGGATAGGAAGACAGAGGACCTACAGAGAAGAGAAACTATGGGTGGGGTCATCTCTAGGACAAGCTGAAAACTTAAGAGAAGGTAGGCTCCTGAGAAGATATGGAAGTGATGCTAGCTGAGACTCCTAGTAGCAGGGGACATGGAGACTAAAGAGGATACCCCTGCTCTGTTTCCATGTGGGTTTCCTAGTAAGGGGAACAGGAGCTGCCTCAGAAGTGAACTCAGTGGCTGGATCTTTGATTACCTCTCCCTCATGGGTCCAGCCTTGCCAGGCCACAGAGGAAAAGGATGCACTCAGTCCTAATGATCCCTGATAGGCTAGGGTCAGATAGAAGGGGAGGGGGACCTCCTCTATCAGGAGACTAGAGAAGGGGCATAGGGGGAGAAGAAGGATGGTGAGTGGGACTGGGAGGAGATGGACAGAGGATACAGCAGGGATACAAAGTGAATAAATTGTAATAAATAAATAAATTTTTAAAAAAGGGAAAAATATTCTGTAGTATAAAAGTTAATGCATAGCACTGCCACCCTTGAAAATGAAACCTGTATTGATTTGCCATACTGAAAAATATTGTAAAATAGGAGAACTTAGCCATCAGCATTCATTTGCTTTGTACTTATTTCTGCTCATAGCTGTAAATGTTTCTTTTCACTTACTCCACATGAGCATGAGATGTGAACATACGGATCATTCCTGTTGCTTAAATACTGGTCCTCACACCTTCAGCTGGCCTTCTCTTCTACCCAAGACTTTCTGTTTTCTCTCACATGATACTATGGTTATTAAATTATATAATCTAATCCAAATGGGAAGACTTGATAATGATACCACCATTCATTTTTGTTCCTGTGTTGCTTTGTTTGTAGTAAAAATGTGGGACAGAAATATACTGACAAAGAAATGACACCAATGGGTGATATAAGAAAACAGAAAACAATTTTGAATTGTTTCAAAACTAATCACAAACTTAAGTTTTAGTAGGATTTCTGGATACAGGGGGAAAATATGTAATACATTGCAGGTTGACTGAATAGCATATAAATTTTAGTCTGCTTTTATTCATAGGGCATTTCAATACAATTTTACTTTTAAAAGGAAAGAAAATTTTTGAAATTTTTGAAATTCAATGTGTTCCAAAAATAAGAAATTATACAAAGAAACAATTCCTATCTAGATAGAAGTGGATAAGGAAGAAGAAAATAAATGAATGCAAAGTTGGATCGATGCTTACATAGGATGAGTGGGTAAGAGAGGATGCACACAGAACAATACAGATAGTGCATTATAAGAAATTCCGTATCTAATATGTATGTCAAAATCATGCTGTATTTCAGTAATCAAAATTAGAGGATTATGTGCAATTTGCAAAATTATGTTTATAGTATTTAAGGTAGTAGTTTCATAAAATAAAGACATTCCATTTTTTTCTGTGGTTGGCAGAAAAATTGAAATATATACATAATCAATTTTTCCTAAATATAATTACAATGTTTGAACATTATTATAGTTAATGGAAAATTTAAAAAATACTAGTTTTACTGACCAAATACTGTTTTGTGTTTATAAAAACTTTTAAAATGACAATCATAAAATTAGTTACAACTTAAATCTAGGAAGATTACTTTGCTATAAGTTAGGATTAGAGTTTAAACTTTAAAAGTAAAATGATACTTGGAAATAAAGAAACTGTGTGTGTTGATTTGCATTTCCCTGATGGCTAATGAGGTTGAGCATTTCTTTAAGTGTTTCTCTGCCATTCGATATTCCTCTGCAGAGAATTCTCTGTTTAGCTCTGAACAACCCTAATATTTCACCTTACACCCATCAGAATGGCTAAGATCAAAAACTCAAGAGACAACACATGCTACACAGGTGGTGGGGAAAGGGGAACCCTCCCCCACTGCTGGTGGGAATGTAAACTTGTACAACCACTCTGGAAAGCAATCTGGCGCTTTCTCAGACAACTAGGAATAGCGCTTCCTCAAAGATCCAGCTATACCACTACTAGGCATATATCCAAAAGATTCTCAAGTACACAATAAGGACATTTGCTCAACCATGTTTATAGCAGCCTTATTTGCTGCTAGAAATAGCCAGAAGCTGGAAACAGCCTAGAGGCCCCTCAGTGGAGGAATGGATGAACAAATTGTGGTATATCTACACAATGGAATATTGTTCAGCAATAAAAAACAAGGAAATCATGAAATTTGCAGGTAAATGGTGAGATCTGGAAAAGATCATCCTGAGTGAGCTATCCCAGCAGCAGAGGGATGCACAAGGTATATACTCACTCATATAGATATATAATATAGGATAAACCTACTAAAATCTGTACACCTGAAGAAACTAATTAAGAGGGAGGACTCTTGTTAAAATGCTCAATTCCTGCTCAGAAAGGCAAAGAGGCTGGACATCAAAAGAAGGAGAAAAGAGGGAACAACTAAGGAGCCTGACACAGAGGACCTCTGAAAAGCTCTGCCCTGCAGACTATCAATGTAGATACTGAGACTTATGGGCAACCTTTGGGCAGAGAGCAGGGAATCTTAGGAAAGAAGTGAGAAACAGTAAGATCTGGAGAGGACAGGAACTCCATAAGGAGAGCAACAGAACCAAAAAATCTGAGCACAGGGGTCTTTCCTGAGACTGCTATTCTAACCAAGGACTATGCATGGAGATAACCTAAGACCCCTGCATAGATGTAGCCCATGGTAGTTCAGTATCCAAGTGGGTTCCATTGTGATAGGAACAGCGACTGTATCTGACATGAACTGATTGGCCTGCTCTTTATTTACCTCCTTTTGAGCGGGAGGCAGCATTACCAGGCCACAGAAGAGGACAAGGCAGCCACTCTTGATGAGACCTAATTGACTAGGATCAGAAGGAAGGAAAAGAAGTCCTCCCCTATCAGTGGACTTGGGGAGGGGCATGCATGCAGAGGGTGGAGGAAGGGAGGGAATGGGATGGGAGGAGGGAGGGAACCATGGGGTGGGGGGGGAGATACAAAGTGAGTAAAGTGTAATTAATAAAGAAAAATAAAATAAAATAATAAAAAAAGAAACTGTGTGTGAAGTTAATATAAATAACATGTTATCATTTTATAAAATTTCACCAGGACAATAGATATTGAATTTTGTTGAATGGATGGAAAGTAGGTCAAACCTACTACTCATGTCCTATTAAATGGGAAACCTAGAATAAAAGTTTATCTACAGACCATGACTGATAACACAAACGCTGAAACCTGTCCGTGGAAGATGAAAGGAAAGAGACAAATTATTTTTCTCTCCAATAGATTTTCTATTACTTACAAAAAACTATGTTTCAAAAACGCTTCATGTTATATTATGTAAACAAGGGATCATTTTTCCCTCCAAAGAAACATAAGTCGATGTCAGACTCTCTTGTAAATACATGATAACCATCTCTTTGCTTTGATATTACTATTTAGAATACTTTCCAGTTATACAAATAAAAGAAAGCATGTCAATAATTATTGAGCTGCTGTTTGCTTCAAGTAGCCTGATCTAGACAGTTCACAAGAAAAGAGAAGATATAATGAAACATGTTTATCTCTAAGTTGTATTGCTGAACCTGAATAGAAACAAAACTGTAAACATGGCCTATAAAATAAGTCATATTTGAAATTCCAGGAGAATTTTGCTCTCTACATTTAAAAAAGTGTGAATAATTGTTAATTGATATCAGATCTTAATAAATACATTGAAATGGAATATTTTCTAATGAAGGTCTTCATTGATGTTGAGTCTCTATAAGAGCAACAGTATTCGGTCAGGAATATTGGCTTAGCATCCCTTTGGTGGTTTTGTTTAGTCCATTGGATAATTTATACCAGTTACCAGGTGCTGTTCTCAAGCTACACTGAACACAGTGACATTAAAACTTGTAAGACGCTTGATCAGGTCTTACAGTATAATGTTTCAGTTTACCCTGGCTGCACTCAGCTCATCTCCATGAGGCTTTTCTCACGTATCTTCATTCCACGGGCAGCTTAGCTAGGGATGGGTACTGAAGCAAGCGTTAACCACATGTCTGGAAGGTTTATTCTGGAAAAATGAGGCAACGGGTGCCTGTGTTCCTTATTTTCTCTGCATAGAAGCAATAGGACTTGAGAAGTGGAGTAGTCTCACAGTACAGTGCTAGCCAAACCTGTTTGCCCATTTACCCACTTCACTACCCTCTGAACAAAGAAAACATCATGGTAAAACAGGGTTCAGACAATTTTAATCTTTACAATTGGCAAAAATTACAACCTAATGTAACTATCTAGCCATGTTACATACACCAGAATTTGTTATGTCTTTTGATGTTTTGAAGTGGGAAATCATGGAGTCAGTTTTAACTCTTTCATTTCTCAAAAGCAACTCCCTTTCTTCATCTTGGGTAGCTCCTTGTAAAATAGGACAATTGAATAATCTTTCAACATTTCACTATTACTTTTATGAGGTAGCAGGTTTTTCTTAGATTTCTAAGCCTAAAATCCAGTTGAATTGACTGGAGTTGAAATATTATAAAATTGAAAGCAAAGTTTTAATTACATTGACTTACGTGGTAGTTTTCTATTTCTATTAAAATTTTATACACTATACTTTTATCATGTTTTCCCACCTTCAATTCTTCCCAGATTGCCCCACCTTTCATCAACATTGCTTCTCTCCTTCTCTCTCTCTCTCTCTCTCTCTCTCTCTCTCTCACACACACACACACACACTTCTCCCCAGATCTCCCCACCTTTCACCAACATTGCCTCTCTCTCTCCCTCTCTCTCATACATATACATAATTCCTCCCAGATCTCCCCAATTTTCACCAACATTGCCTCTCTCTCCCCCTCTCTCTCTCTCTCACACACACACACACATGCACACATGCTCACTTACAAGTGAAAGTAAAGCAAAATATTCCAATAACACAAACAATAAAAGCAGCAGCAACAAAACACAGACCCTCACCAAAATGAAACAACCTCTCTCCCCAAAAAACATAATGTTATTTTTTTGTTGCTGAATTACCCCTGAGAATGGGCCCTGATCTGAATTGTGATGTATATACCCAGTTATATTGCTTTGGAGAAAACTGAGTTTCTCTTTTCCAGCATGTATCAGTTACAAATAGGTCTTAGATAGGGATGGCTCTATGTGTCAACTGCTTCCGCTCAGACCTGGGACCCCATCTGGCTTGAATCTTTGCAGGTCTCAGAAATGCTGCCACAGTCTCTGTGATTTCATATATGTAGAAGTCCTGTTGTGTCTGAAAATCATCCACCAGCATCTCTGGCTCATATACTCTTTCTGCCTCCTCTTTGGCACAGATCCCTGCATCTTCAAGAAGGGTTTTGATGATAGCATCCATTTAGGACTACGTGTTCCCGAAATCTCTCACTCTGCTAGTGTTGATTTGTGATTCTCTGTGTCAATGCCCTTCAGCATAATCCTTTCTTTGAAGGTTAACATATTACAACAAAGATCCAACTCAATCTCATTGCAGATATTATGCATATGGCTCCTAGACACCACACTATTTTAACAAGCTCCTTTCTTTTTCAAACAGAAGTGGGGGGATAAATATTTAAGTAGAAAAGACCTATTAATTTATTGACAAGAGGAGCTTCTGTAATTTAAAAAAAAAAGTGAAGCAGCATAAATTACTTTGAAGGCTATTTTTGCTGGTACAGCCTTCAAATTTAAACTTGAATTTGCATTTTTCCCCAAAACATGTGAAAACAGTTCAACTTAGTATTCATATTTTCATACACCTTAAGTGGAGAAACCAAGCAGTATTCATGAATTTAAAACTCCAGGTAACAGTACTGAAGAACTGTGGTAATACTTGAAGTAAAATATTGAATTGAAGTAACCATCAATATCTCATGGGTCTCATATCTATTCTTTTTCAAATAGCACCACCTGTTCACTCTCACACTGACAGTTTTTGGTATTGCAGGTGAAGGCTTTTCTTCTCAGATGCCCTGAATGGGTATTACTATCCCTTTGACAAATCTCTGTCTTCATTATATTTACACTATAATTCAAAACATAAAAAATTACAGGTATTAAAAAGCAAAAACAAACAAACAAACAAACAA
The DNA here is from genome assembly GCF_907164565.1 of Psammomys obesus. Taxonomy (NCBI): domain Eukaryota; kingdom Metazoa; phylum Chordata; class Mammalia; order Rodentia; family Muridae; genus Psammomys; species Psammomys obesus. Next base: position 6,522,239 of record NW_026587216.1, read on the forward strand.
AAAAAACAAAATAGTTTTAAGGATGGGGGTCACCTCACACGCAACATGAGGAACTGCATATAAGGGTCACAAAAATAGGAAGGTTAAAGACCATTGCTATAGGATACATTCCTTTTTTAAAAAATTAATAATTATTTATTACAATTTATTCACTTTGTATTCCAGCTGTGGCCCCCTCCCTCATCTCCTCCCTACTCCTCCCTCCTTCTCCTCCTTAGCTTCTCCACTAGTCCACTGATAGGGAGGTCCTCTTCCCATTTTATCTGAACCTAGCCTATCAGGTCTCATCAGGACTGGTTGAAATGTCTTCCTCTGTGGCCTGTCAAGGCTGCACTCCCAGGGGGAGGTTATCAGGGAGCCAGCCACTGAGTTCATGCCAAAGACAGTCCCTGTTCCCGTTACGAGGAAACCCACTTGGAGACTGAGTCTATGGGCTACATCTGAGCAGGGGTTTTAGATTTTCTCCATGCAAGATCCTTGGTTGGAGTATCAGTCTCTGCAGGGCGCCCAGGACCCAGGTTTTTTTTTTTTTTTTTTTTTTTTTTTTTGACTCTGTTGGTTTTCTTTTGTAGCTCTTGTCCCCTCCAGATCTTTCTAGCTCCCCCTTCCTTCATAAGATTCCCTGCACTCTGCCCAAAGTTTGGCTATGTGTCTCAGCATCTGCTTCTATACTTTGATCAGTAGAGACCATCTGTGGTAAGCTCCTGTCCTGTTCCCTGTCTTCTCCTACTTCCAATATCTATTGCCTTTGTCCTTCTGAATGAGGATTGAGCATCTTCCCTAGAGTCTTCCTTGTGGTTTAGCTTCTTTAGGACAATATATTTTAGTACGTATATCGTATATTATATGTCTAACAAACACTTATGAGTTAGTATATAACATGTGTGTCTTTCTGCTGATGGGTTACCTCATTCAAAATGATCTTTTCTAGTTCCTACGATTTGCCTGCAAATTTCATGATTTCCTTGTTTTTAATAGCTGAGTAATATTCCATTGTGTAAATGTACCACAATTTCTGTATCCATTCCTCCTTTGAGGGACATCTAGGTTGTTTCTAAATTCCAGCTATTACCAATAGAGCTGGTATGAACATGGTTGAGCAAATGTCCTTGTTATATAGTTGAGCATATTTCAGATATTAACTTAGGAGTGGTATATCTGAATCTTGAGGTAACACTATTCCTAATTGTCTGGAAATCACCAGATTGACTCCAAAAGTGGTGGTACAAGTTTACATTCCCACCAGCAATGGAGGAGGGTTTCCCTTTCTCCACATTCTCTTCAGAGCATGTTGTCATGTTGAGTTTTTGATCTTAGCCATTCTGATGGGTGTAAGGTGAAATCTCAGGCTCTTTTTGATTGGCATCTCTCTGATGACTAAGGATGTAGAGCATTTTTAAAGTGTTTCTCTGCCGTTCTACATTCCTCTATTAATACTTCTCTAGTTAGCTCTGTACCCCATTTTTAATTAGATTACTTTGTTTATAGGTGTTTAATTTCATAAGTTCTTTATATATACTGGATATCAGCCCTCTGTCAGATAAAGGGTTGGTGAAGATACTTTCCCAATCTATAGGCTGTCGTTCTGTTCTGATGACAGTGTCCTTTGCTTTATGGAAGCTTTTCAGTTTCATGAGGTCCCATTTATTGATTGTTGATCTTAGAGCCTGTGCTTTTGGTGTTCTGTTCAGGAGGTTTTCTCCTGTGCCAATGAGTTCTAGGCTCTTCACCCCCTTTTCTTCTAACAGGTTTAGTGTGTCCGGTTTTATATTGAGATCTTTGATCAACTTGGACTTTAACTTTATGCAGAGTGATAAATATGGTTTTATTTGCATTTTTCTTCATGTAGACATCCAGTTAGAACAGCACTATTTGTTGAAGATGTTCTCTCTCTTTTTTTTTTCATTATATGTTTTTTTCTTCTTTTCAAAAATCAAGTGTTGATAGGTGTGTGGGTATATTTCTTGGTCTTCTATTCAATTCCATTGATCATCCAGACTGTTTCTCTGCCAGGACTATGCAGTTTTTATTACTGTGGCTCTATAGTACAGCTTAAGATTGGGGATAGAGATACCTCTAGAAGATCTGTGAAGGGGTTTTAGGTTACCTCCATGCATGGTACTTGGTTGGAGTATGAGTCTCTGTGAAGACCCCTGTGTTCAAATTTTCTGGTTCTGTTGCTCTCCTTGTGGGGTTCCTGTCCTCTCCAGATCTTACTATTTCTGACTTCTTACATAAGATTCCACACGCTCTGCCCAACAGTTGGCCATAAGTCTCAGCATCTGCTTTGATAATCTGCAGGGCAGAGCCTTTCAGAGGCCCTCTGTGGCAGCTTTCTAGGTTGTTTCCTGTTTTCTTCTTCTTCTGATGTCCATCTTCTTTGCCTTTTGGGATAGGTATTTAGCATTTTAGTCAGGGTCTTCTCTCTTGATTAGTTTCTTTAGATGTACAGATTTTACTAGGTATATGCTATGTTATATGTCTATATGATTGAGTAGATACCGTGTGTGTCTTTCTGCTTCTGGGACAGCTCACTCAGGATGATCCTTTCCAGGTCCCACCATTTACCTGCAAATTTCATGATTTCCTTAATTTTCATTGCAGAGTAATACTCCATTGTGTAGATGTACCACAATTTCTGTATCCATTCTTCAGTTGAGGGGTATCTGTGCTGTTTTCAGCTTCTGGCTATTACAAATAAAGCTACTACAAACATGGTTGAGCAAATGTCCTTATTGTGTACTTGAGCCTCTTTTGGATATATGCCTAGAAGTGGTATGGCTGGATCTTGAGGAAGCACTATTCTTATTTGTCTGAGAAAGTGCCAGATTGATTTCCAGAGTGCTTGTACATGTTTACATTCCCACCAGCATTGGAGGAGGGTTCCCCTTTCTACACACTGTGTAGCATATTTTGTCACTTGAGTTTTTCATCTTGGCCATTCTGATGGGTGTAAGGTGAAATCTCAGGGTCGTTTTGATTTGCATTTCCCTAATGGCTAATGAGGTTGAGCATTTCCTTAAGTGCTTCTCTGCCATTCTATATTCCTCTACAGAGAGTTCTGTTTAGCTCTCTCCCATGCTTATGGCTTGGCAGTATTAATATAGTAAAAATGGCCATCTTACCAAAAGCAATCTACATATTCAATGCAATTCCCATCAAATTACCAACACAATTCTTTACAGACCTGGAAAGAAAAATTCTCAACTTTATATGGAATAACAAGAAACCCAGAATTGCTAAAACAATCCTCTACAATAAAAGATCTTCTGGAGGTATCTCCATCCCTGATCTTTTTTTTTTTTCCATCCCTGATCTTAAGCTGTAATATAGAGCAACAGTTATAAAAACTGCATGGTACTGCCATAGAAACAGAATGGTGAATCAATGGAACCGAACAGAAGACCCAGAAATATACCCACACACTTATGGACTCCTGATCTTTGACAAAGGTGCCACAACCATACAATGGAAAAAAGATAGCATCTTCAACAAATGGTGCTGGTCGAACTGGATGTCTACATGTAGAAAAATGCAAATAGATCCATACTTATCACCCTGCACAAAACTAAAGTCCAAGTGGATCAAAGACCTCAACATAAAACCAGACACATTAAATCGGTTAGAAGAAAAAGTTGGGAAAACCCTAGAACTCTTTGGTACAGAAGACAACTTCCTGAACAGAACACCAACAGCACAGGCTCTAAGAGCAACAATCAATAAGTGGAACCTCATGAAACCGAAAAGTTTCTGTAAAGCAAATGACACTGTCATCAAAACAAAACTACTGCCTACCAATTGGGAAAAAAATCTTCATCAACCCTTTATCTGACAGAGGACTAATATCCAGTATATATAAAGAACTAAAGAAGCTGAAAAGCAGCAAACCAATTAATCCATTTAAAAAATAGGGAACAGAGCTAAACATTAGTTATTTTTGGAGATGTCTCAAACTCAGTTCTGAAGACACTTAATGTTATGAATTTTCCTCTTAGCGCTTCTTTCATTGTGTCCCATAATTTTGGGTAATTTGTGCCTTCTTTTCATCAATGAAGTCTCTAACGAAGATTTCTTATGAACTCTCTAATTTCAGTTTTCATTTCTTCCTTGAATCAGCTTTCATTGAGTAGAGAGTTGTTTAGTTTCTATGCACTTACAAGTTTTTGTTATTTCTGTTATTGTTGAAGTTCAGTTTTAGGCCATGGTGGTCTGATATAATACAAGGGATTATTTTAATCTTCTTGCATATGTTGAAGCTTTCTTTGTGTCCAGCTCTGTTGTCAATTTTGGAGAGGTTCCATGAGGTGTTGAGAAGGAGGTACACTCTTTTGTGTTTGGATGAAAAATTCTGTAGACATCTGTTAGGTCCATTTGATTTAGGACCTCTGTAAGTGTCATTGTTTCTTTATTTAGCTTCTGTCTAGGTGAGCAGGTGTTTCAATGTTGAGAATGCTGTCCCAGTGATCCCTGAGTTGCCCACACTAGGGCTGTGGTAGGTAGGGATCTGATATCTGGAGGCTAGTGTAGAGGGTCAGATCTGGAGCTCTGTATGCAATTTCTTGCAGATGTCCTCAGCAGCAGGTGTGTGTGGAAAGCATGGTGGACCTGGGAACACATTTGCAGGAGTATGGGATAAGCTCAGAGGGCCCCCAGTTTTCTACTCTTAGATTTGGGTCTCCTGTTTGCCCTAGAGTAAGGAGGTCCCTTACCTGGGGTTATGCATACTCTGCAGCTTCTGCAGTTGCTGCTGTGGCAAGCTGAGCCAGAGAATGTGCAGCAGAGAGTTCAGGGGCCCATAGTTCCCACTCTCAGACCTGAGATGTCCACAGGGTGGGGCTAGGGTGGGGCCTGGATCCATCTATCCCAGCTCATGGGTTTTCCCCTCTAGCCCTGGAAGCTTCAAAGTCCATGCTCTGCTTCGTGGCCTTGACCTTGAGTTCTCCAGGATATGTTTCTTAGCAAGGACCATTTTGTGATTTAGAAATGAAAAAAGACAGAATGAGAGCTCAGAATTCAGAGATATCAAGATTATTATTGCTGAACTTTGGATCAATAAATGGATTTAAGATCATCCCTTCAGAGTTCTTAGATAATCTGATGTACATTGATTAATTATTTTCAAAATTTTAAGCTATATCAAATTCGATATAAAGGTTTTAACTAAAATTATAGTTTTCTCCTAATTAAGCTTCTAGTCACCTTCAAGTTAAAAACAGATTATATTCATAGAAATGAAATGTATGTAAAAACATATCTTTAATCTTACATATTTTAAAATATGGCAGCTGCAGAGATGGGCCACCACTTAAGAGCTCTTGCTGCTCATACAACAGGGCTCAGTTCTCAGCATGCTTATGGAGGCTCAGCACTACTTGTACATCTTCCTCCAGGAGACACCCTCCTTCTTGCTCTGCAGGCCCTTACATGTATATAGTTCACACCCATAGACTAACCCCTATTCATAATGTAAGCATAACTAAGTATTTAATTTACAGATAAATGGAATTCAACGTTACAAACACGTTAAGGAAGAGTCCAGAATTGATTTTTGCATAATAGTAAACATATTTGTAAATGTAAATATAAACACTTACGTACACAATAACGGATATTTAAAAATACAGGCCTCTTAATAACAGTATGGACCAAGTGTTACTAGGTAAAGTATACACAGGCATTGGTTACCTTTCAGTTGCTGTGATAAAATGTCACAACAAGAGCGAGTCATGGAAGAATGATGATTTTAGCTTACAGTCCGGCTCTGAAGAGTGTGTCATGGCAACAAGTAGCAGGCACGGTCACAAGAGGAGAGAGCTGAGAGACAGCACATTTCCTAGTGAACTGAAAGCAGGGCAAGGCCTTAAACCGTCAAAGCCCGTCCACGGGAGCTGCACTGTCCTGCAAATCTGTGCCTTCCCCTAACCTCTCCAAACAATGCCACATCTGGGACCATCTATTAGAGTGCCTAAACATTTGGGGGACACGTAGTATTCAAATTGCCATAATAAATAATTTAAAAATTACAATAAAACCCTGAAAAACAAGAATAATTCCAATTCTGAGTTGTTTTTGGTTTAGTAAATACGTGCTGTAAATACGTTACAAATAAAGATATATGACCAACAATAACAGAATCATCCGTAATCATTCTCATGTGAAATGCCGCACAGTGGCATGAGCGTGGGCACTTGGCCTCTACCTAGTGTTTCTTTCTGTGAAACCATAGGAGGTGGGTTCTCAGTTCTGGGACTGGTCTCCTGACGGAGGGCATTTAAAGTCCTTGTTCATTCTGAGTTCTCATTTTACCTTGAGATGATGAAAGCAACCATCTCTGTCCCTGAAGCCCAGTCTACAGCTGTTCAGGCTGCCTGTTTTCCTCTTGTGAACCTCTGAAACATCAGTTAGAATAAGTCCTTCCTCCCTGCAACTATTTCTTTCCATCAAAACAATAAGAGTGACTAATATGGAATATGCAAAGTGTATCCTTCAATACTGGGGGAAGGCATTAAAAGAAACCTGATGAATTACCTAACTGATCTACACAAAAAGAGAAAGAAAAGAGGGAAATATACTTTTTATATTGTTAATGGTGTTTCAAAATGTACAATTTACAATAAAACACTAATGTACTTTGAATACTGAAACAACTGTTTAAACTATAGTCTCAGAATAGTGCCTCAAAGAATTTAATATATAAATCCAATACTAAAAGAAGAAAAAGTAAGCTTAGAAATGTGTTTATGTCAATATTTCTGATAACATTGGGGAACCAAAAGAAATTAAAAACGCTCAGTCATTCAAATATATTGATACATGGAATGTCTTCTACATCTACATTGAGTACCATGAAGGCTAAAGCTTATTTCTCTGAAGACCAAAAGTGATGGATTTTTATTTTATTAAATTTATTCAATTTTTTAATAGTACATCCCCATCACAGCCTCCTCCCTCCTTTCTTTCCGGTACCACCTTTCTACCCCCTTTCCCCGCTCCCCTTTCTCCTCAGAAAAGGGGAGACATCCCATCTTCCCTCTAAAAACATACCCCAGCACATCAAGGAACATCAGGACTAAGCATATCCTCTTCTGCTAAGGGAAGACAAGGCAGCCCAGCTAGGGAAACGTGATCCAAAAACGGGCAACAGAGTCTATGACAGACATGACCCCAGCTCCACTTGCTAGGGGAACCTACATGAAGACCAAGTGACCCATCAGTTTGTGGGCCTACATTCAGTCTGGGCATGCACTTTGGTTAGTCTTTCAGTCTCTGGAAGATCCTGTGGACACAGGTTAGTTGAAACTGTTGATCTTCTCGAGGAGTTCCTGTCCCCTCTGGGGCCTTCTATCCTTCTCACAATAAGAATATTTGATAAAATATTCAGTTAAGCATATGTGCAAAGTAACATGTAACCTTTGGGTTTAGCTGTTACAACTGAGGTTCTACTTATTATTTTGATAAATAGTAACAGAGATTTTATTGATATTTGATTTTCCAATGTATTTTGACTCTATATGTTTCCTATAACAGAGCAAATAAACTGTAATACATTCAATGATGTAAGTGTAGAAATTCCATAAATGCTGGAAAAGTACAGTAAAACCTCTGATGGTTCTGAATAGAGAAATACTTGGTAAGTTTGAAAGATTTAAAAGAAAGTATTTTATTATTCATTATAGTCATCTAGGCTCATCAGATTAAAACGACTAAAATTATTAGGTCACAAGAAATAGAAATTTACTAATAAAATTCTTATGGTAAAATAGTAATAGTTATAATGATTTTCCCAAACATTTCTAAAATATTCACAAAGTGTAAACAAAATATTTAATGACCATAGGATAATATTCAGCTTAATATTAAAGAAGTGCTAACATGGAAACAAAACACTTCCTTTTGGCTATCAAAATAAACTTGATAATATATTACATAACTCAAGCCAGGAGATACAAAACACTCAAAAGTATTAACCGTTGATGTAACTTTTCTAGGAAGCAATTTGGAAAATATAGCAAAGTGCTTACTGTAGTTTTTCCTATTATTTTAAAAGCTAACACTATGCTGAGGTAAAAAATCTGAAGTATCTGCTGAATATTGTGACATGTACCGATACCTAAGGAAATACACTTTGCTGTTCGTTAGGTCAAATGGACATTTACAATGTCCACATAATAGAATTTTTCAAAATTCTTCAAAATACAATCAGTTATGGAAGTAGAAAACAGAACAGAAATTAAGGACAATATTTAAGACTTTGTAAAGCCTAATAGTTTTAAACATCCACAGTAAAGTAAGTGACATTAGCAAGTTAAATATCTAATGATGTTTTACGATGTTTGAAACTGTGGTCAAAACACATTTTTCTGCCATTTCTTATGTCTGCTACATGGCTTGTAATTTATTATTTATTTATATATAATTGTGCTATATAGAAATATATTCATATTATTGATTATAAATAATACATTTATACATAGCAATATATAGATTTATTAGATACATATATGTAATATATAAACTTTTTATATGATAATTATTTATATTAATTTATATACATTTTAATGTGCTTTATTATGTTTAATGTTAATAAATTTTAAAATTAGAGGACATTTGTCCTATAAAGACATAATATGCTAATCCAAATATCCCATTGTTGATGCAATTATAGTTTATTATGTCTTTAAACTAAATGCATTTCTGCATCCATTGTTTCTGCATTCTTAGGTCCCACTCTGATAGAAAGAGTGTTCTGTATGGTACAAATGCTAATTTACAAATATTGGTTGAAGTAAATGTTTACATCACTTTCTTCTATTTATGTGATTAATTATGACTAACATTAGGAATAGGATATTACAGAGAACAACTGAACATAGCTTGTACATACTAATGGCCCTATATTCTCAGGAATGTGGTTTTTAAACATCAAACATTGCAAAGGAAACCCAACATAAACCTCTCATTGTTATTGTTTGTATGCTGAGAGGGAAGACAACCCACTATACTGAGACAGCACTCAATCAGAATAAATAACTCATTCCAAAAGAATGCTGTGTTATGCAGCAGCAGTTTTATAAATGTGGGTACCTGGACAAGCAATATATTCTATGACAGTACAAAATATGCCACATTGCTTCCAAATGGGTGGTAACCACGATCTCTAGTAAAATAAATATCTGTGGCAAATGACACATACCTATTTAATGACACTTTGAGTTCATGTGAAGTTTGGCAGTGCAATAAAAGTCTTATCTCTTGCTTTCACTGTTATTGCACAGATTTAAACTGCTGTCTCAGAGGCAGTTTTACTATCTTTTGCAATCTACCCCATAAAAGTGAGACTTGATTTGCTTAGCATGAGAACAGATCAATAAAAGCTAAGTTATACAACAGATTAGATCACTAACTCAGAGATCAAAGATGTTAAATACAACTTGTATAGAGACACTAGATCAAAAGTTGAGCTCAGACACACGGTACATATTTGCAGAACTCCAAATAGCCTTCCCTCTTTACTAACAATTTACCTTCAGTCTTGTCAGAGTCATTTGATGTTGGAGCTGAAGCTGTTGACTCATGGCTGATGACATTTTAAATGTATATAACGCATGTAAATTCTAAAGGGATGTTTTGCTAAATTTCTGAATTATCCCCTTAAAATAAAATGAAAAATGAGGACTTCTCCAAAGTAGTAGGTCATTTTATAATTAACTGCTTAATTTTTATGTAAAACAATATAACTTAGTACAGAAATATATTCTTGTAACTTTATTGTCTTCTAATTTTTAAACTTTGTGGTAGACCTAATTTAATTTTTGTTGACCTGTTACTAAGATGTCAACATTTTAGTGCTGTAACTTTACCAAATTGCAATTTAATTATTGAACAGTTATGTAAAATAATTTAAATAATCAAAAATCAAATCCACATTCTTCCTACCACATTTAAAATCTGCAAAGAATGGATACAAGTGAAAATTTCTTATGGTCTTTTTACTACACATAAAAGCAATCAAAGTATTAAAACAAATCAAAATAACAACTACATCTACAGCATCTTCATGTCTCTTTAAACGAATGATCAATGTTCTCAGATATTCTTCTTATGACATATTAATTGCTGTTTAGATGAAGCTCTATATATTATAGAGCTCAGTCAAGCAGAAATTCCTCTATACTTCAAGGTGGTCCGGTCCTTACATTTTACAATGTTTTAACTCTATCCCATTTTCAGCATCATGATACAATGTAAATTCTGTAGCTCCTGAGAAAAGCCCATTTGCTTTCAGAAGGTCACCTCTTTCTGGTCCATACATTGCCAAGCCTCCATAGAACTTTGAACATGAATTTAATTTTGTCAAATTCACTTTTCTTCTTTCTCCAAATTACAAGTAGCACTGATTCTGAAGTTTAAAAGAGAGAAAGATGTATTTCAACCAGATTTGTTATATAGTCACACAATCACTGCCAACAAGACTCTCAACATTTTAAAGCTTAACTGTTTGTTTACAAAAATAACTCAAAGTTATAATACATGTCTGATAGCAATATAACACAAGGAACTCTCGTATATCTACATATTTTAGGAATACACAGGTAGCTATATTACCATTGTCATATTTGTAGTGTTTTCTGCCTTTCATTAAAAAAGTTATTACCACTGACTTAAAGCTCTTTTTTAATTCCAAAACCTGTACAAAGTTAGTTTGTGTGATTGATATGGATAAATAATTTTTATTAATGAAACATTCTTCAGGAGAAATCTCTGCTATAGTTCATAAAAGTATACAGATATCAGTACGTTACAAAGTGAAACTTTACTTTGCAATGAACTGACCAGTTTGTGCATATTGACTTTGTCCAAAAATACCCAAAGAAATAAAATATATATATATATATATGATAAAATGTTAATTAAATTCATCCGGTACAGATACAAAGATCTGGTACTATTCTATTACGACCTAATTGTGTTCAATTGAGCCTATAAACTATCAACATTTTATATTAGTATAAACTTTTAAAAACTATGCTTGGACTTGAAAAAAAAATATATATATATATACACACACACACGTGCCTAGCACATGTGGGGCACCAATTTCCAGCACTGAACAAAATTATTTTTATGTATTATATAGATTCTTTACATAAATAATCTAATTTAGGTAGATATAATCATACAAAGCAATTATTTAAGTATAAAACACATTTTCTACATGTTAATCCATGTAGAAAACATTTTTCTTCCCTGACAACAAACAATTTAAGGTAGCATGAGGCAATTACACACTTATGAGGCAATTAAGCACTCTAAGGAGCCATATTTTCTCTGGTCACTATTTATTCTTCTGACCTTGAAACTGTCAGTATTTTTTCATCCCATTTAACTTTTATAAAATTATTTGGTCTGGAAATAAATATCCTCATGGTTGGGCTTTCTGACTTGTGGTAACTATTAGACTCTTGGATTCCACCAGTCCTGCTCAGATGGCATCAGCTATTTGTTGCATTTTGAGATTCCCATCCTTTCAATAAAACCTGAGGCCCACTGAACTCCACCATTTCTGCTAAGTTAAGTCTCTTCACTGAGAAACATATCCATTTCTAGGAAAAAAGAAACACAATATCACAAGGGGAAAAATACCCAGGGTCCTTTTTTTTTTTTTTTATGTAAACCAGGTGTGAGTGGCTGATTGTGGATGGTGTCTGACAGGCACTGGTCATAATGCCAAATTGTGGTTCTTTCATACAGCTTCTAACGTAGATGTTGCTGCCGAGATGCTATGTGAAATTCTAAGAGTTCAATTTCTGTTTCTTTTAACAAGTGCTATTGTTTTAATTATTTATTATTATTCTAAAACAAACTCTTTTCAATTATTTATTAATACTGTAAAACACACTTTTGTTAAGCAGATTGTTAATGAATACTACCACCATTCCTTCCTCAACTCAAATTATTGTATGTTCCCTTTTATCCTGCATAATAATCTTGCATTTTGTCCATACGATTATATAAAATGTGCTATTTCCCTCCTTGTATGCTGATGAATATCCTTGATTTTATTCTAGTCTCTGGGAGTTGCAGGTACTCACACTCACACAGTCTTTTAAAGATAAGCATTTTACCGAGTTGCAGGCTTATCCTTTGATTTACTAACGATTTATTAATCACAGATGATGTATCCCCTGGCTTTGATCTGGCATTCTGAGTCTAAAGTCACTCCAAAGCGGTGTGACAGGGAGGTAGTCACAACAGGGGCGATTGGTGCATGTAGAGTGGGCAAGCATCACCACAGCACACAAAGGTTGCAGAGCATGGCCTCAGAAAGAAAGACAAAGCTGGATGCTGACTCCTGCATTTTAACCATAAATAATCCACATAAACAAACTTTAAATATTCTCTTACAATTTCTTTTTTTTTGGAATTTAGTTAAGAAATAAAAAAAAATGTATTAGCTTACAATATACACGGGCATTAGAAGATTTCCTTTAAAGTATCAGTTCTCAACCTTCCCTATGCAGTGACCCTTTCATACAGTTTCATGTGTTGTGGGGACCCTCCAATCATAACAATATTCCTATTGCTACTTCGTAACTGTAATTTTGGCACTGTTATGAATCATAATGGAAATATTGACTATGCAGGATATCTGATTTTTGGAAAGTGTCATTAAGCTCTCAGAGAGCTTGCTGCATTAAAGGGACTGGGTCAAATTTTAAAACATGTCCAGAGTTGACAAAACTGGAGAACATTTTTTACGTTGTCTGTGTGTCCTAGCAAATAGTTTTTCACCTACTGTAGCTCTTCTACATTTGGCACTTAAAATGTGAAATTCAGTTGGCTAAATAACATAATGAACACCTAGGACGCACGAAGTAGCTAGCCTAGACTGCTGTGTGATCTCTAGGAGTCAGTAACTCTGTCCAACCCACACACATGCATGCATACACACATGCATTCACACCACATAAGCATACAAATAAATGAATTAACTAAACACACTCAAACACAGACACACACATACACACAAACCCCAAGGCTCTTGATGAGCTACACCTAAGTTGACCTCTTAATCTCCACATACACCTGCACTCATGTTCAAAAGAACATCAGCCAGCCCTTATGAGACCTGATAGGCTAGGGTCAGAAGGAAAGGGAGACGGTCCTCCCCTATCAGAGGACTAGGAAAGAGGCACGGGAAAGAAGAGGGAGGGCGGGTGGGACTGGGAGGAGATGAGGGAGGGAGCTGCAGCAGGGATGTAAAGTGAATGCATTGTAATTAATTAATTAATAAAAAAGAGCATCATTCATCCATGCACCTGAAGACACATACACAATGCTTCATAAATATGATTTTGAATGAACCAGGCACTGAAAGATAAAATTAAAAATTGAATACAGTTTTAAATTAAAATGTAAACAAAAATATTTGCAAAGCCTGGTTTTTAAAATTGTATACACAAATGCAGCCAGTGGATTTCAAACTGATGGCTGGGAGTGTTAAGTTTATATAAAATGTGATATTTTACAAATATAGGAAATTTAGCTTTCTAATTAGTAATGACAGAAAGTGACTGAGCTAATTAAGCGATAGCTCCATAAGCAATTCACTTCATTAAGGGTTTGTAGTTATATATCTCTAACAGAATTACTAGGTGCCTATTTTAAATAATAAAAGATGAATCTCAAGGTTAATTGGCATTGTAATAGAAAGTAAATCAGTTAAAGCTATCTACAAAAAGGGCTTCCCCTGAAACAATCACTGTTTGAAGTATAGGTGATGTATTTGTTGTCAAATATGAAGACAAAAAAAAAAAAAAAAAGAAATGAAACTGAGTTTATAGTAATATAGGGTGTTTTGGTAATTTCACACAGACCCTCTGTTTTCATTGACTAATTATCCAGAGCATTTAGATTAATTAAGTCAATGTTATGACTAATTTGTTCCACTAATTTTATGTTAATGCTTTTGCCAAGTATTAGGCTATCCTCCAAACCTTTTCCTTTGCCATGTGTCATGAAATGAAACATGCATTATATTGGAAACCCAATAATTTGTTTCCGAACACAATTCTGCCTTTTATTAGTTGTGTCACTTTGAATGATTTCTTATATGACCCTTAGTTGTGCTCATATGTAAAACAAGGCTAATAAAAACATTTATGAAAATTAAAAGAGATAATGCATGCAGGGAAATTTGCTTGGTACCCAACCCAAACAAGCAATATTATAAAAGGAAGATGTTGTAGTTCTTTTTATATTATAATTGTTCATCTTCTCTGTTCTCTGTAGACATTTGAAAGTAAAATCCTTATGTAAGTAATTAGTGTTCAGTTTTGCATACAGCAAAAACAAATTTTCTTTTGTAAACTAATAGAAATATTGATGATACAATATTAGCAACAAACCTCAGCCAATGCATTAGCTTCCGTTTTATCATTTTTCATTTGATTTATAATCAAGCACTGCAAGTACAATTTATTTGACATATAAAATACAGAATCTTGGCCACTATCTTTAGTAAAACACCATGGCTACTTCTAACATATTGTTTGACCTACATAGCTTTATAATTTCTTATCCTTTGAATTTCCAAAATCTTCATCAGTCTGATTAACTTTGTGTGACTTTTGTTTATCTTGTTGCTTTTTGGTTTTATGTAATCTGTAAAACATGTATTGCCATTCCAGATTTGTGCACACACAGATAATTCCTGTGTCCCCTCAGACTTGCTAAGGCATTTGACATATTAGCTGTGCGTACTCCTAAGCTAATGCCACATAGTTCTAGGAGCCTTATGTTTGCTATTGAGCGAGCAGAACATCACATTCTTGTCATTCACTGTCTCACTAGGTAGCCCACAATGGACCTGAACTGTCCATCCTTTAGCCCCCAGCATTCCAAATGCTGGAATTACAAACGTGAACCACCACATTCAGCAACTCACTGCTATCTTTTAAAAGCTTATCTGTAAAAAAATGTGGCTAGGGAGGTAAGCTCCATGGGAGGACACTTGATATCATGGGAGAGTTATTGAGTTCCTCCCTGAGAACCAAACTCTCAGAAAGTCAGGAATCAATAGTGTGATACAGAATTGATAACACTCACATTTGGTTTGATAATACGTGCTGTGGTGGGGAGTGGGTGATTGATATAGCCAGAAAGGCAGTAAATGTGAAAATGGAATACAAAGGTCAATTTGAATTTCTTGGAGGGTTTTTGTTGTTGTTGTTTTGTTGTTTTTGTTGTTGCTGATGTTTGTTCTTTGCTTTTGTTTTTCCTTCAGGGCATGGGATCATACTTTTGTTTTCATTGGCAGTCTCGATTTTATATATTTTTTTCATTGGTGATTGAGAGGGCAAGTTGTTCATTCATCCATTAGACCTCATATTGCATTTGAATGTGTACTGCATCCTAGTCACAGACTTTTAGACTCCAGCTAGAATTCTGAACAGAATGTCAGAAAGTATGAGTAGTAATTTGGTCATTCCTGATGTGTTTCTGAGGCAGAAAAGAGAACCGCAGGGTCAGATAAGAAAGTCAAATGATGAGATATCATGATATTCGTTAAATGCAAAGAGTATATTTTTATCTTTGCTCTTCCACCTTTTAAAATAAATTCTATCTTATATGCTCAACCTAATAAGACTATTATTAATAACAGTTCGATAATTAAAAATGCTTTCTGAATCTGCAATATACACAGTGGAAATTTAGAAAGAATTATAAATCGGAAAGAACTGGAGTTAGGGGCCAGCAAGATGGTTCATTGAGTAAAGTCAACTACTGCTATGCGTGATAACCTGAGTTTGATCCCAGGGATCTACATGGTTGAAGAAAAGAACTTACTCCTGTCAGTAGTCTTCTGACCTCCAGAGTCATACATGTACACAAGCCCTCTCTCTCTCTCTATCTCTCTCTCTCTCTCCCTGCCCCTTCCTCTCCCTCCCTCCTCCTCTCCCTCTTTTTCCCTCTCTCTAACAGACACGCAAATAACTGATATTTTTTGTCAAATAATTGCACCTGACACTTCCTTTATGGCCAGGGAATTTCACATCTCCAACAACCCATTCTATTCCAGGAAGCACAGTGGGAGGGAAAGTCTTTGTTTTTCTATATCTAATGTCTTTGCAACCTAGGATTGGAAATTGAACTGATTTTTTTTTTTTGTTTGTTTTTTAGGGATGACATAACAAATACACAATACGCCGGTATGGCTTAACCAAAAGAAATCCATTTCTAACATCTTAAAAATAATTATTGATTCTTTGCTAATTTCACATCACTCACCCCAATCCCAGTCATTTCCCTTCATATCTGCTCCCTGCTCTTGCAACCTCACCCACAAAATAAAATAAAGTAAGAAAGAATTAAAAAAAAAAATCAGTCTTGTCATGGAAGCTGCAGTATGTCACAGTGTGTTCCACAGGACCACCTTCTGTCCACACACCTTTATTTGCAAAACTTCATTGCAATGAGTCATTGGTCTGGTTCATGGCCTCTGGTTTCTGCTACGCTATCAATACTGGACCCACATGGGAGCTCTTTTTGAATATCCTGTTTTTGCCCTGAGTCATGAAAATCCGGCAACTTTGTATCTTTAGAACAGGCCTTTTTAGATCTGCTCCAGTAGATCACAGATGGGTAGATACTGGGGTGAACCAAATCAATCCTGTGAATATGGGCATTGGAGGAAGGTGATTTCGTCAGCCTACCAGCTCTCCTGAGACTGCAGCACCAGGGCAAGTTCTCCAGCACTGGTACAGCTATTTCATTCAGTTCCACAACTGGCCAGGGGCAGGGCCGGCTTTTCAGCTTCTGTGCCCCACGGGCAGGCTCACCCCAGTCAGGCTAGCTCTGTTGTGCTGCTCAGGAGAGGAGCAGGGAACACCTTCCTGAGCTCAGCAGTCGGTGATAGGCAGGGATAGCTCTCCTACTCTCATGATCACAGGGCCAACTCTCCTGCCTGATGTAGGCAGTAAAAGGCAAGTGGGTGGGGAGCATCTCTCCCTAGCTCAAGCCACCACACTGCAGACTGGGGACAGGGACCTCTATTCTGTGCCCAGGCCCAGGCAGGCTCCCGTTTCCCTGCCATCAGAGTCATATCTACTGAGATGCCCAGGAAAGCGGCAGGGTGAGCTCAACAGTTTTATAGACCAGGGACATCTACTTGGCCTTTGGTGGTAGCACTGCCTGGGACATCAACACACACCTAAGCTGCCATAAAACCACAGACTCAGACATGGTCCCTGGCAGTAGCATGGGTCTGGATGTTGCCATGGCCTCGGGTGATATTATAGGCCACTCAGATCAGCATGTCTCCCCACATATCCACATGGTCTCTGATGGAAGCCCAGGCCACGGACATCCATATGGCCTTTGCTGTTAACTCAGGTCAGAGACATCAACACATACCTAGCTGCAGCAGGGCCAAGGGCCCACACATGGCCTGTGGCATCAGCCCAAGCCAAGACCTCACCATAGCCTCTTCATATCTGCCTCACCACCAAAAAGTGTCCAATTCTGCCTCTCTCCACAGTGACCCGCTCGACTTCACCTTCACTTCCATCTCTCCACTGCGTAGTCCATCTTTACCATTCCTCCATAACACATTTCTCCATCATAGTGGGGCCAGTGGCAGGTGCTGAGGTGTCTTTCTTTGGGGCCCCTCACAACTTTTGAGGCAAAAATTCTGAGATGCATGTCAGAAAGGCAGTTTTCTTCTGAAGGTTCTCCTTGGATCCCAGATAGTCATTTTTTTCCCTTTATCATCAAACAGCCTATCATTGTGTGGGTTCTAATCTCTTCTTTAAAGAAACCCAGGCACACTGGAATAAGACCCAGCTGTTTGACTTCATTTTATTATAGGTGACTCTTTAAAGTCTTCATCTACAAAGACAGACATCTGAGATGCTAAGAGTTAGGACTTCAGTGCAGGAAATCTCAGTTGACAAAATTAAGTAAACAGTGGAAATGGATGTCTCATAATTTTCTTTCAAACTTACTTTAAAAAAAAAATTCTTATTGTCCAAAATCTTTCACCTTTGTCTGTAATACCAAATAGTAAAGCCCTTTAAATACAACCTAAAACACTCAGTGTGTCACACTCCTCTTCCTCAGTCTCCATAGCTGCTTATTAGGTAATACTGTAAAAGAAGTGACATACTGTCCCATTCTCAGAAAGAGAATTGTTCTTTCTTCATGCAGAGCAACCTAATTCTGTCAGTGGAGCCATATAGATTGGCAAAATACGAGTGTGCACGTGAATCAAATAAGAAAATCAATGCATTTTTTTTTTTTAGCCTGAGTGTGGCTTTGACTATTAATGTCTCAGAAATATATTATTTGCCTTTTCATCAATTCACACTTGTCTTTGTCCCTGCATAATTTTTACACATAAAAGGATAAGAGTGTAGCTATTTTCTAAAGCCTTGTTGTCCAAGTGTGTACCACAGGTACAAAATGTTTCCTTTTTTCTCCTCCTGTTGTTTCAACGCTACTTAATGACTAAACACTGAATACCAAGGACAATCATGAGCACTTAAGGCCCAATTCATAAAAAAATGATGCAAGCCATTTATGCACAAATGTTGCTACTTTCATATGGAAACAAGGTACATAAAGAATTCTCCTTTGTAATTCATAAACCCTCTTTAAGGTAATTTTGTTGCTCAGTTTTGTACCTCAGGAGAGCAAAGCTCCAAAAGAGAAGTAAGAAAGAAAGAAAGAAAAAAACCCTACAGATGTACTTACAGCCTTATTTGCATAAAACACAGCAAGTATTTTATGAAATATTAATTAAACATATATAAAGCGAAGGTGTGTGGATTGTACAATAATCACTCACTTTAGTCAAGAATATAAATATTCACAGAAACATTTAAAATACACATTTTTCCTGTTTTCTCTCTCTCTCTCTCTCTCTCTGTGTGTGTGTGTGTGTGTGTGTGTGTGTGTGTGTGTGTGTGTGTCCCAGAGTCGGCATTTCTTGGGTGATTTGCTAGCATATATTTCAAAAGAAAAAAAAAATTCCGGTATGAATACCCAGATCCTATGTCCAGTCTTTTCTTATTTTCTGCGCTGCAAAGTTAGAGACAGATCATTTCCCCTCATAATTTGCTTAGGATATGTCTAGTCAGACATAAAGGTGGTTGAGTCTGATGTTTGCCTTTCGTGAATGCTAACTGTTTAGATCCATTCATGGACACTAGATGTAAAAGCGATGGGACTGACAGAAGATTTTGCATGTCAGATATGAATATATTATTACTGACCATGCATCACTAAGTTCAAGATGATAATTCAAGAGCCTAAATAAAAGGTCAGCACAATTTTGATCTCTTCAAATTTGAAATAAATGTGAGCTTTGCATTAGTCCCACTTTGCATTAGACCGTGATGTGGTCAGTGTCATTATTTCCTGACGCCTAAATTGCCATCCTGCATTTCCAAAAACAGGAAATATGTGGTCCCCAGAGGTAGAGCTGTCTAAATGAAAATCACAAGAGAAAAAAAAATAAAACAATACGATTTAGGGGTTAAGCATGTGTAATTTCTGCCTTCCTTCCCTGGTTCTATCCTGTTATTTCTTTTTTTTCTAAAACTTCTTTCTTCAGGTGATAATCTGGAAGTGCCTCCGTAGCTGTCTGCTTCTTCAAACATTTAAAAAATGCATCTTATTAATTCTTTGAGAATTTCATACATTATATCTTAAACATATTTCCCTCCCTCAGGTCCTCTTAGACCCACCCATGCTCATTCAACTTTGTGTCATTTCGTTTTTAAACCCACTGGGCTTGGTTCCTGCTGCCTACTGACTTTTTGTGTGTAGCCACACATTGAAATATGGTTGAAATACCAAAGGCCAACATGTTAAACAAAACTGACGCTTCCTCCTCTAGCAGCAATTGATTATCTTTTCCTTAGGTAGGAGTAGAATTTCTTGACCACCCTCTGACACGTTCCGTGGTGGGATTTTGTCTGGCTTCAGGTTGCACAGGTCTTGTGTCTGTTGTCACAAGTGCAAGGGCTGTGGGTTCACACATGACGCAAATTGTTGTGTTCAGAAGACACTGTATTATTTATAGGCATCCACCACCTTTGGCCCTAATTTTTTTTTTCCACTCTTTTGCAATAATCCCCAAGCATTGAGACAAGGGATTAATCTATGTATAAGATGACAGTTCATTAGGAATTGGTTTAAAGCTGTGACTTTCAGCAGGGACATTTCATTAGTTAAGAGCACTTGTTCTTCTGAAGGACCTGAGTTAAATTCCCAGGTACCGTGTTACGTAGCTCACAACCACCTGTTAACCTCAACTCCAGGAGATCCACTGCACTTTCCTGGCCTGTTTGGCCACCCATATGTTCATGCACTTGAGTGCACACACACACAGACACAGAAACACAAACACAAATGAAGACAAAATAAATTGTGAATGAAGAAAATGATAACGTCATATTTTTTTTTTGAGTCAGAACTGAGAAAAAATATTGACATAGAGCAACTGTAAGTGCTGCATTCAAGGAGGGCATTCTGGAAAGAATATATACATTATCTTATTAAGGGGACAATTAAGCCATACATCACTGTAACACAGCTTCAGGAGATTTGTGTTTCCTGGTGGATCAACTCCTCGTCAGATGATTGACATCTTCAGCCCCTAAGGGAGGCAATAAGAGTTCAGGATGTTTTCATCAGTGGAGATGATCCAATGTCATTTCTCAACCAGGATCAAAGGTTCTTTTTTTTTTAAATTTTATATTATGTATGTATGTATATTTTTATTTATTTTTATTATAATTTATTCACTTTGTGTCCCCACTGAAGCCCCTTCCCTCTTCTCCCCATATGTCCTTCACCTAGTACCCAGATAGGGGAGGACATCCTCCATTACCATTTGACCCTAGCCTATCAGGTCTCATCGAGGCTGGCTGCATCATCTTCCCCTGAGGCCTGGCAAGGCTGCATGCCCCCCTCAACTCCCAGGGGATGGTAATCAAAGAGCCAGCCACTGAGTTCATGTCAGAGACAGCCCCTGTACACTTTAGTAGGGAACCAACTTGGAAACTGAATAACCTATGGGCTTCCTCTGAACAGGTGATCTAGTTCCTCTCCGTGCATGGTCCTTGGTTGGAGTTTCCATCTCTCCAGTCCACCCTGGGCCCAGGTTTTTTGACTGTTTTTCTGCTTGTGGAGTTCCTGTATCCTCCATGTCTTTCTATCTCCCTATCTTCCATAAGGATTCCAGTACTCTGCCCAAAGTTTGGCGATAAGTCTCAGTATCTCCTTTGATACCCTGGTGAGTAGAGCCTTTCAGAAGTCTGCTGGGGAAGGCTCCTGTCCTGTTCCTTGTCTTCTCCTACTTCCAATGTCTGTCTTGTTTGAACTTCTGAATGAGGAGTAAGCATCTTCCCTAGGGTCCTCCTAATATCCATGTATAAGTGAGTATACACCATATGAGTCTCTCCACTTCTGAGTTACCTCACTCAGGATGATATTTTCTAGTTCCAATGATCTTTTCTACTTCCCTCCATTTGCCTGCAAATTTCATTTCCTGGTTTTTAATTCCTGAGTAGTTGTCCATTCCTGAATGTACCACACTTGTTGTATCCTCCATCCCTCCATTAAGGGCCATCTAGGTTGTTTCTAGGGTCTGCCTATTAGAAATAAAGCTGCTATGAACATCCTTGAACAAATGTCCTTATTGAATGGGTGGGGGCATTTTTGTATATGTGCCTAGAAGCAGTACAGCTGGATCTTGAGATAGCACTATTCCTAATTAACTGAGAAAGAGCCAGATTGATTTCCAAAGTGGTTGTACAAGTTTACATTACTACCAGCAGAGGTAGTAATGTAAACTCTCCACAACCTCTCAGGCATGCATCATTTCTTAAATTTTTGAACTTAGCCATTCTGATGGATATGAGGTGAAATCTCAGGGTTGTTTTGATTTGAATTTCCCAAATGACTAAGAATGTTGAACGTATATTTAAGTGTTTTTCTGCCATTCAATATTACTATATTGAGAATTCTATGTTTAGCTCTGTACCCCACTTTTTAGTTGGATTACTTGGTTTGTTGCTGTTTAGCTTCTGATATCTTCTTGAATTAGTTTCTTCAGAGACTTGAAGTGTTTTTCATATAGGTTTTTCGCTTGCTTGGTTAGAGTTACAACAAGATACTTATTGTTATTTGTGGCTATTGTGAAAGATGTGGTTTCCCTAATTACTTTCTCTGCCCTTTTGTCTTTAGTATATAGGAAGGCTACTGATTTTTTGAGTCAATATTGTATCTAGCCAGTTTGCTAAAGATGTTTATCAGTTGAAGGAATTCTCTGGTTGTATTTTGGGGATCACTCATGTATACTATCATATCATCTTTGAATAGTGATACTTCGATTTCTTCCTTTTTTATTTGTATCCCTTTGATCTCCTTTAGCTGTCTTATTACTCTAGCTAAGATTTCAAGAACTATATTGAAGAGATAAGGAGAGAGTGGGCAGCCTTGTCTTCTACCTGATTTCAGTGGGATTGATTTAAGTTTCTCTCCATTGAGTTTGATGTTGGCTATAGGCTTGCTGTATATTGCTTTACTATGTTTAGGCATGTGCCTAGTATCCCTGATCTCTCCAAAAACTTTAAAAATGAATGGGTGTTGAATTTTTGTCAAATGCTTTTTTTCAGCATCTAAGGAGAAGATCATGTCATTTATTTTCTTTCAGTTTGTTTATATGGTGGATTACATTAATGAATTTTCAGAGGTTGAACCTTACCTGCAGCCTGGGATGAAGCCTACTTTTTCATGGCGGATGATACAATTGTTTTACTTTTTTCATGGTAGTTATTTTTTATTTTTATTTTATCATATATTACAACTCATTTAATTTGTATCCTGACTGTGTCCCCCTCCCTCTTTTCCTCCCAAACTCACCTTCTCTCCTTCTTCTTCCCCTATGCCGATGCTCTAGCCCACTGATAGGTGAGTACTTCTACCTTTGTATTTGAACCTAGCCTAGCAGGTCTCATCAGTACTGGTAGCATTTTGCTGGATATAGGCTTTTAAAATAGGACCTAATAATTCCTTGTACTTCTTCAGTGTCTGTTTTTATGTCCTCCTTTTCATTTCTAATTGTGTTGATTTTGATAGTGTCCCTCTGCCTTCTAGTTAGTTGGCTGTCTGTCTATCTTGTAGATTTTCTCAAAGAACCAGTTCTTGGTTTCATTGATTCTTTGAATTGTTCTCTTTGTTTCTTATGTATTGATTTCAGCCCTGAGTTTGATTATTCCATCTGTGTGTCTGCTTCTTTTTTTTCTAGGACTTTCAGGTGGGCCTATAGTCGCTTTTGTGAGATGTTTCTAATTTCTTCTTGAAGGCACTTAATGCTATGAATTTTCCTCTGAGCACTGCTTTCATTGTGTTCCATAAGTTAGGATAAGTAGTACCTTTATTTTTATTAAATTCTAGGAAGTCTTTAATTTCTCTCTCCTTTTTTTATTTCCTCCCTGACCCAGGTGTAATTGAGTAGAGGGTTGTTCAGTTTCCATGTGTGTGTAGGCTTTTTTTGTTATTTCTGTTATTGTTGAGATCTAGTTTTAGACCATGGTGGCTGATAGGATACAAGGGGTTATTTCGATCTTCTTTTATCTGTTGAGGCTTGATTTGTGCCTGACTATATGTTCATTTTTGGAGAATGTTCCAAGAATGGCTGAGAAGAAGGTATACTCTGTTGTGTTTGGGTGAAAGTTTCTATAGATGTCATTAGTTCCATTTACTTTAAGACCTCTGTAAGTGTCATTATTTCTGTTTAGTTTCTATCTCAATGATCTGTCTCTTGGTTAGAGTGGGGTGTTGAAGTCTCCCACAATTAACAAGTTGGGATCAATGTGTGATTTAAACTTTAAATATGTTTCTTTGCCAAATGCAGGATCCCTTTTGTTTGGTGTATCGATGTTCAGGATTGTGACGTCCTATTGATGGATTTTTCCTTTGATGAGAATGAGGTTTCCTTCTCCATCTCTTTTAATTAATTATGGTCAAAAGTCTATTTTGTTAGATATTAGGAGGGCTACTCCAGCTTGCTTCCTGTGTCCACTTGCTTGGAAAACTCTTTGATAGCCCTTTACTCTGAAGTAGTGTTTATCTTTGTTGAAAAGGTGTATTTCTTGAATGCAGCAGAACGTTGGATCCTGTTTCTGCAACCAATCTGTTATTCTGTGTCTTTTTATTGGAGAGTTGAGTCCATTGATGTTAATAGATATTAGTGACTAATCATTGTTAGTTACTTTTATTGTGGAGTTGGTGCTGATTGTGTGTTTCTGTGTTTGTTTTCTTTTGCTTTTTTTTTTTTTTTTTTTTTTTTTTTTTTTTTTTTTTTTTTTTTTTTGATGTGATGGTATCTTTATCCTGCATTTTCTTGAATGTAGTTGATCTCATTCGGTTGAAGTTTCCCTTCTGGTATCTTCTGTAAGACTGTGTTGCTGTGTAGATATTGTTTAAACTTAGTTATGTCATGGATTATTTTGTTTTCTCCATCTATGTTGATTGCATGTTTTGCTGGATATAGCAGTCTGGGTTGACTCTCTAAGCTGCATGATATCCTCCCAGGCCCTCTGGCTTTCATAGTCTCTGTTGAGAAGTTTGTGATTCTGATAGGTTTGCCTTTTATGTTACTTTGCCTTTTTCCCTTGCAGATTTTAATATATTTTTCTTTGTTCTGTAGTTTTAGTGTTTTGATTATTATGTGGCGGGAGGAATTTCTTTCCTGGTTTAGTCTATTTGGTGTTCTGTAGGTCTCTTGTATGTTTATCGGCATCTCTTTCTTAAGTTTGGGGAATTTTTCTTCTATAATCTCGAAAATATTTTCTGGGACTTTGAGCCTGGAATCTTCTCTTTCATCTTTCCTATTAGTCTTAGGTATTGTCTTTTTTGGTGTCCTTGATTTCTTGGATGTTTTGTATTTGTAAGTTTTCTGATTTTATTTTTTCTTTGAGCGATGTATCAATTCTGCAATTGTATCTTTAGTGCCCGAGATTCTTTCTTACATCTTTTGTATTTTGTTGGTGATTCTTACCTTTGTGGTTCCTGAGCTCTTCTTTATGTTCTCAAACTCCAGGGTTTTCTCTGTTTGCGTTTTCTTTATTGATTCTAGTTACATTCTCATATCTTTAATGATTTTATTTATTTTCTTCTTCTGTTTGAATGTGGATTCTTGTCTTTCCATGATGACCTCTTATTTGTTGTTCATTTCTTCTTTCTGTGCCTCGAATAACTGCATAATTATAGATTTAAGATCATTTTCCTGTTTTTCACCTTCAATAGAATATATGTTGACTTGTGGAGATTCTGGTGATGCTACGTTGTCTTGGTTCTTGTTGCCTGCATTCTTATCCTGGCCTCTTGGCTTTTGTTGCCTGTATTCTTATCCTGGCCTCTAGCCATCTGGTTTTCTGGAGCCTTGACTGATTCCTGGAGCCTGTGCTGCTGACTGGATCCACCCGTCTCTGGAGTTGCAAGTGGTCTCCCCTGGAATCACTGTCTCTCTGACTCAATGTTTGTGGTCTGGGTAGCTTGCACACAGGCTGAAAGATCTCTGAGTCAAGAGCTGCTCCAGTGTCCCACAGGCTTCTTTAAGATGTTGGAGGATGGAATTTGCGTCCCATGTCCCATGCCCGGCTCAGCTCAGCTGGGTTCACTGGCCCTACTGGCTGCTTTGTTTCTGACCCAAATGGGCTAGACAGGGTGGGGAGCAGGCAGAAAGGTCTCTGAGCCTAGAGCTGCTCCTTTGCCCCACAGGTCTCCTTGGGGGAGGAGGACAATGGAACTTGGCTCAGGTGCCTAGCTCAGCTCCACAGGGTTCTCTGTCTTTGCTGGGCTCCCTGATTCTGGCCTATGTAAGCCAGGCTGCTGAGGCACTGGTCTCTTTGCCCTAGAGCTGCTCCATGGTCCCACAGGCTTCCCTTAGAGGGTGAGGAATGGAACCTGGGACCTAATCCTAGCTCAGCTCTGCTGTGTTCACTGTCTGTGCTGTGCTGGCTGATTCTGACCTGGGTGAGCCAGGCAGGAGGGGAGTAGGCAGAATGGATCCTCGCCTCTCCCACAGTACCAGAATCTATCCCTTCCACTGGACGGTGAGAGTGAGAGCCACTAGCCGCTGTTTCCTGAAAGGTGTCCACATGAGGTTGAGTGTGGTCTTCCGAGTTTGGTAACAGGAGACTCTAGTACTCAGAAGGTGTTCACAGGACTGCGAGAGCAGGTGCCCAGGTTTGGAGTCTCACCCACAGTACAGGAAGGTATTTACTCCACAGGCAGCGAGAGTGAGCCCCAACGTCTGAGCCTCTAGGCTCTGGCCTCAGGAAGATATCCACAGAAAGTGGGCTTGGGAGGTAGGTGGCCTGAGGCTGAAGGGTCAGAACCACACATGCCCCACCGCTGCCTGTCCCTGAAGGTATCCACAGATGGTGTGTTTGGGTGGGTGGGTAGGTGGCCTAAGGCTGTAGGTTAAGAGCCCCTTCTGAATGCTGCAGGTCTCAGGAAAGTGTCACTGATGGTGGGTTCCTATGGGTGGCCTAGGGCTGTGGAGTCAGAGACAAGCAAGCTGCAGCCGCTGGTCCCAGTGGGTTTGGGCAGTGGCCTCTGCCAGAAAGGTAGGTGTCCCCCTCCCCGCCTGTAGGCCACTGCTCTAGGTCCAATGGATATACCCATGGATGGTGGGTTTGGGTGAGTAGTCTAGGGCTGTGGGGTCAGAGCCAAGTGAGCTGCTGCTGGTCCCAGGAAGGTATCCACAGATGGTGGGATTGGTGGGGTGGTCTAGGGCTGTGGCAGTGCCATGGTCTGGGAATTTTTCCCGGTATTAGCTGGTGGTCTGAAGACGGATCTTCAAGTGACCCTGTGGATTCTCCTCTCACCTGAGAAACACAGACATCAGGATTTTGGAGCCCGCAGCAAGGCCTGCCATTCATCCAGCTCTCACTACTGAGCTGCTGTTCAGATATCCTGTGTGGTCAGCACCACCATCTTGGATCCCCCTCCTTTTATTATGTATGTATGTATGTATGTATTTACTTACTTACTTATTTACTTACTTATTTTGCCAGGAGGCAATTTGCCAGGGGGGGAATTTGCAAATTTTTTTCTTTCCAGTGTTACCAGTGAAACGGGAGGTAGAGGTAGGGTTCAAATCTGCCCATGAGAGAACGTTCATACCAAGCCTATCTCGAAAAATGTATACCTGGACTGGATTGTTGCCTAATTTCTTATATGAGCCTACGGGGGAGTGTGAATTTTCATTTACACCACCACAAAACAAACAAACAAAAACCACAACAGTCTTTTATGAACGTTCTTCCACATTTTTATGGGGAAATACGATCACGGTATAAAGAGGTACCATCTCCTCAAGCACTACCAGTAAGAAAATGCCTCCTTCCCAGACATACACACAAATATTCATACCTTAGTCTGGCTTTCAGCCTTTCTCCATCTCTCCTTAAAAATACACAACCCAAATCTTCTATCTCAGAAAACCTTGCCCATAAAACCCTCTTTACAGCTGCCCACACAATTTTGGGATGCCCCCTTAACTAGGAAAGTTCTCTTCTACTTTCTCTTGGAACTTTCATCACCTTCTCCTCCAGGTTCATGCTCAAAGTGCCAGGCTGGTTCTTAATGCATTGCAAAGGCTGAATCAGTTACAAATTATTTTGTAAATGCTTTAACAAATCTCTTCCTCCTTGAATGACTATCAAGGACGAATTATCAATGAAGCAATCACCAAGGCTGTCACTGGATCTTATTGTTCTTTGCTCTAGAAATTTCTTCCCTCATATTGAGGTTACACCTTTTTGTGGATATATTTTCTGCAAACCTAAAAAAAGCTGATATAATATGAGATTATTCTAAAACAAAACAAAATAAAAATTCATCTGCTTTCTGTTTCTTTCTCTAGTTAGTGACTATCTGGTCATACTTTCAGAACCAACCTACAGTCATTATGAAGATCACAACTGTCACTAGTGTTTGGTTCTACACTGTCTCTTGAAGGCATAGTTTCAGTTT
This sequence comes from Psammomys obesus, assembly GCF_907164565.1. Taxonomy (NCBI): domain Eukaryota; kingdom Metazoa; phylum Chordata; class Mammalia; order Rodentia; family Muridae; genus Psammomys; species Psammomys obesus. Next base: position 6,550,295 of record NW_026587216.1, read on the forward strand.
GGTGCTCTTGAAGACGGTTGAATCTTTAAATGATAAGGGTTATTAGAAGCCCTTCAAACATCCAGAGTGTACCCTTGGAATAGAAAGCGCCCTGACCTCAGTTTTTTTTTTTTTTTGTTTTGTTTTGTTTTGTTTTTTTGTTTTTTCCTCACAGCCATAGTACAACACAACTGCCTTCACACCATCAAGGCACTGCACTGTCTTCTCATTGACACAAAACAGCAGGGCCAGGCAATAAGGGAACAAAGCCTAAAAATGTGCAAGCCAAAGAAGCCTCTAATCTTTATCAGTCATTTATCTCAAGCAACATCATTGCGTGGAAAGTTGGTTAAGACACCATCTTCAATTGGGCTGTTCTTATTCTCTCTTTAAAACTTGTTATGTTTTATTTCTGACATGCTACTTGGGTATCCTTTAACCAGACCTTGACTTAAAACAATGACAAGAGCACTGCTGAGGCCAATAAATTATTAACCCTAATTTACTTGATGTTACAGTGTTTAATTCAGTTGATCACTATGCACCAAAAATTTCTTCTTGCTACTTTGGACATTCATAGCCTTCCTTGTCATTTCTGATTCCGTTTCCATCCTTTAACTGTTGAAACACCCACAGGATTCAGTCTACCAATTCAATATTTTTTTTTTCTTGTCAGATTTAAAGACCAGTTATACATGGATATCTTAAAACAAGCAAATGGGCATTTTCCCATGGAAAAATGTTTAGGTGCCTTCTCGATGTCTACATACTTTCCATAAGTTGCTACAATTTTATCTCATGATGACTCAGCCTTGAAGAACCCAGTGTATACCTTCCCGCCCAAATACTCAGAATCATTATTTATTATTGCAGGCCACACCCTGATATAAGCACTTTAATATTAGCCAACTTAAACATCTTAGCAAATGCTGTCCTATAAGTATCATTACTCTCCCCATTTTACAAATAAGGAAATAGAAATACTAAAAACATAAGTCATTTTCCCACAAGCAAAAGAGAAAGGAAATATGACTGTGAATACTGATAGTCTGGTTCAAGTGACTGAGTGATGCACCCTCAATTTGATCATTGCAAGATACATTTTTGGTACCAGGATTGAAACTAGACTCTACAAATAAACTATATCTTCCATCAGTAAGACCCTGAATTCAAATCATTACCATCCGCCACTTCTTTTGTCCTTCAAATCTTTCTTTTCTTCTCTTGAATTTATATATAAAATATTACCAAAAACACTGCTAGCTCTACTGAAAATAGAGCTAATAGAGGGCTGAGAGAGAAAGACAGAGAGAGAGAGAGAGAGAGAGAGAGAGAAACTTACTATTTCTTCAACATTTTGTCAGCCATCATTTCCTCATCCAGACTATTTATATATTTTGAGTGTGAAGGATTCAACTCAGGACCAGGTACATGTGTGGGAAGGACTCTACCACTAACCTAAACCCACAGTAGTCATGCTTATTATTGACAGAATTTCTGCCACTGATAAGAAAGGTCTTCCTCCACTACTATGTGACTCTAGGCTATCAGGTCTCATCAAGACTGTCTGCATAGTCTTCCTCTGTGGCCTCGTAAAGTTGTACCTCTGGGGGTGCACTGAGTTCATGTCAGAGACAGCCTCTGATCCCATTACTAGGAGATTGTATGAAAAAAGACTTGTATGAAAAAAATTTTCCAGTCTCTGAAGAAAGAATTAGAAGAAGATATCAGAAGATAGAAAGATCTCCCATGCTCATGGCTTGGCAGGATTAATATAGTAAACATGGCTATGTTACCAAAAGCAATCTACAGATTCAATGCCATTCCATTTAAATTACCAACACAATTCTTTACAGACGTTGAAAGAAAAATTCTCAGCTTCATATGGAATAACAAGAATCCCAGAATTGCTAAAACAAACCTCTACAATAAAAGATCTTCTGGAGTTTTCTCCATCCCTGATCTCAAGCTGTACTATAGAGCAACTGTACTAAAAACTGCATGGTACTGACAAAGAAACCAACTGGTAGATAAATGGAATAGAACAGAAGACCCTGAAATAAGTCCACACACTTATGAACACCTGATTTTTGACATAGATGCCAAAACCATTCAATGGATAAAAAGACAGCAACTTCAACAAATGGTCTAACTGGATGTCTACATGTAGAAAAATGCAAAGAGATCCACACTTATCACCCTGAACAAAAATAAAGTACAAGTGGATCAAAGACCTCAATATAAAACCAGATACACTAAACCTGTTAGAAGAAAAAGTGGGGAAGAGCCTTGAACTCATTGGCACAGGAGACAACCTCCTGAATAGAACACCAAGAGCACAGGCTCTAAGAGCAACAATCAATAAATGGGACCTCATGAAACTGAAAAGCTACTGTAAAGCAAAGGACACTGTCGTCAGAACAAAACGACTGTTTGGAACAAAACGACAGATTGGGAAAGGATCTTCCCCAACCCCACATCTGACAGAGGGCTAATATCCAGAATGTATAAAAAACTGAAGAAGCTAAAGAGCAACATATCAAATAATCCAATTAAAAAAGGGGTACAGAGCTAAACAGAGAGTTTTCAACAAAGGAATATCGAACGGCCAAAAACACTTAAAGAAATGCTCAACATTCTTAGTCATCAGAGAGCTGCAAATTAAAACAAGCCTGAGATTTCACCTTACACCCATCAGAATGGCTAAGATCAAAAATTCAATTGACAACACATGCTGGAGAGGTTGTTGAGAAATGGGAACCCTCCTCCACTGGTGGTGGGAATGTAAACTTGTACAACCACTTTGGAAAGCAATCTGGTGCTTTCTCAGACACTTAGAAATAGCGCTTCCTCAAGATCCAACTAGGCATATATCCAAAAGATGTTCAAGTATACAATAAAGACATTTGCTCAACCATGTTTGTAGCAGCTTTATTTGTAATAGCCAGAAGCTGGAAGCAACCCAGATGCCCCTCAACTGAAGAATGGATGCAGAAACTGTGGTACATCTGCACATTGGAATATTACACAGCAATAAAAAACAAGGAAATCATGAAATATGCAGGTAAATGGTGGGATCTGGAAAAGATCATCCTGAGTGAGGTATCCCAGAAGCAAAAAGACACACAGGGTATATACTCATTCATAGGTGGATATTAGACATATAATATAAGATACACCTACTAAAATCTGTACACCTAAAGACACTAATCATGAAGGAGGACTCTAAGTGCTCAAACCTCATACAGCAAGGCAAAGAGGATGAACTTCAGAAGAAGGAGAAAATAGGGAACAGTACAGGAGCCTGCCACAGAGGACCTCTGCAAGGCTCTACCCTGCAGGATATCAAAACAGATGCTGAGAATTAAGGCCAACCTTTGGGCAGAGTGCAGGGAATTTCAAGAAAGAAGTAGGAAATAATAAGACCTGGAGAGGACAGGAGCTCCACATGGAGAGCAACAGAACCAAAAAATCTGGACACAGGGGTCTTTTCTGAGACTGATATTCCAACCAGGTCCCATGCATGGAGATAACCTAGAACCCCTGCACAGACACTGCCCATGGCAGTTCAATGTTTAAGTAGGTTCCATAGTAATGGAACAGGGACTGTCTCTGACATACACTCATTGGCCTGTTCTTTGATCACCTCCCCTTGAAGGGTGAGCAGCCTTACCAAGCCAGAGAGGAGGACAGTGCAGCTACTCCTGATGTGACCTGATAGACTGGGTTCAGAAGGAAGGAGAGGAAGACCTCCCCTATCAGTGGACATGGGGAGGGGCATGTGTGGAGAAGGGGGAGGGAGGGTGAGATTGGGAGGGGAGGAGAGAGGGAACCATGAGGGGATACAAAGTGAATAAAGTGTAATTAATTAAAATTAAAATTAAAAAGGAAAGAAAAAAAAACCAAAATATCACTATCTTCCTCTTAATTTCCACTGTTAACCTGTTAGCTCAAATCTCCGTCTTTTTTTTGTTTTAACAATGGAAAGATAATCCTGATTCATCAGTCTGTTTCCACTCATTTTCTCTCAATGTATTCTTTATATAGAAAAGTAATAACCTTAAGAACCAAAGATATATTCATTTTGACCCTGCTTTACATTTTCCATGCAATTTATTGCTCATGAGAATACATTGCAAGCTCTCATTATGCTCCTTACCTACTTTGCATTGGTATTTCATGAAACTCCAGTCAAAGAAACAATTGGTTGTTTCTCATTTTAAAGTCAAAGCTAGTAATAATTATGTTCATGTCAAAAAATTTGTAAATCTAAGATCAAAAAGTGAGGATTCTGCTGGTTGAGGTGGCATACTCCGTTAATGCAAGCTCTCCAGAGGCAAAGCCAGAGGCGGGTGAACCTCTATGAGTTTGAGACCAGGCATGAGAACAGACTTGGAGGATAAATCTGGTTGAGAGTATAAACATCTCTGGTCTTTATACAGCTTTTCTCTTTATACTCTTGTGTTCGTTACCTTACAGAGAAGCATAAGCTTCTTTAATCGAAAGCTTATTTAATTGGATATTAAATAAGTATATATTTACAGCCATGTGCTTTCGTATGCCAGCGAGTAAAGAAGTAAAGAAAATACTAATCTAGAAAATTACCCGGGTTCCAGTTTTATTCAAGGATAAGTGAAGATGCTGTAGACTAAACACCTATAACCAGCAGCTCTATTCCTGTAGTTTAGGAAAAGGAATCATGGAAGGTCGTTCATTTCTTCTTATGAATGGACAACAAACATGGTCTTCTAATATGTGATTGAGTCTAGTGACGTGACCGTGAGCATGCTGAAATGACGGTGGATTTAAAATATCCTATGACCTTAGTTGATGAAGTAGAAGCAAGAGCAGCTGAGCATGATTCTAATTTTGAAAGACATTCTACACTGTTCAAATGCTAACGGTAAACATCCCAGGTCACAGGGAAGTCCTTTGTGGAGGTCAGTCAATAAATACAGCAAACTACTACTGTCTAGTCTTAATAAATTGCCACAGCCGCTGAGACCTTCAATAACCACCTGGACCACCTACCCAGTTATCTTCCTTAAGGGGAAGTACATGACCCACGTGAGCAGTTCATCATGATATTGCATTACAATCACACAGTAGGAAGAGATGAAAGCTGGTGTCCTTTCCTGATGATACCCCCTTTCCTTCAGCCTGGTGCTCCAGATATCCAGGTGCAGAGATGCCTGCATTCAGGGTGGTTCTCCCTTCTCGGGGAGTTTCTAGGGAAACACCCTCTGAGACATTCCTGAAGTTATGACTCTGTTAAATCCAGTCATGTTGACGACGAAAAATAAGTCACATCAGTACTTAGAAAACCCATCACATTGTACCTATGTAACATTCTACAGCTCCTTATAAAGTCAGTTGGTTAGGATGTCTCAGTTAATCATGATAAAAATAATAATTGTGACACTTTTTTGATTTTTCCAACTTGAAATTATTTTTTTTAATATTCAGGTTAACTTCACCACAAAAAGGTATTTAGAACGTTGTTATAAAATTCTTAACCTCGCTTAATAATTGTCTTATAATTCTAAGGTATATGCAAACTAAATGAAGTTTTGATCCTTTGAGTTTTTGTAAATTAGCACAAATGTGTTTTTTTATATCTTTTCCATATATATATATATATATATATATATATATATATATATATATATATATATATATATTTAGTCTATGTTTTTTTTCTTCTTTTTACATATTTCAATTTAAATTATAATACTGACTTTAACAGTGAAAAATAATAATGCTGATTGTTGTTTAGAGAAGCATTGTTCTCTTCTCCACTGTAACTCGCTGAAATTAATTAAAGTTAAAATACTCCTCACAATTACCATCATTGTGTAAGAATTCTGTCTCATGATTTGATTTTTGAAGTCAAAAATGGTAATGAGCTTAATTAAATGCTTCTCGGGTGGTACTGAGTGCTTAAGCTTTTGTACTTTCTGATACACTATAAAATATTGTATTGGAATATAATATAAGATAGTGTATTCACTTAGTTTGGCAAACTAACTGAGTTCTTGGGACATTCCTGAGACCTAAGAGTCACTGTAATGAAGATATGAAGATCAAATAAGTTAGTGTTACAAAATTCAAGTATGATAAACAACAGTTTGTTTAATGGAATATAAGTTTTGAAAGTTGAAATAATAACAAAAGCTTTTAAAAAGCTGACCCCTAAGTAGATATGGTGGTACATACTTGTCATTCCAGCACTGGGGGTAGAGGCAGAAAGATCGTTTGTTTCAGCACTGGCCTCTTCTATATCATAGGTTCTAGCCTAGCTAGGGGCCACAAAGAAAAACTCTATCTCAAGAAACAAAGAAACAACAAATTACATTCGTGACACTAAAAACATTAATTGTGGTTAAAGTTCAGATTTTATTTTACTAATAAGAAAAGATTATGTAGCTATATAACACAGAGCTTACAGACATGTTGTGGAACTATTTGTTAAAAGCGCTGAAACTTGTCAATATATAAGGTTCAAATGGCAGGCCTAACTAATCAAGTGTACATTTCCATCATTGGATTGGTCAGTTCACATAAAATTTTATTGCATATTTCTTGTTAGATGAATACATATGGGTATGAATAATTATGATATTAAATAATAGTATAAATTTTGAATATTTTAAAATATTATATGCCTATCTAATAGTACTAAAATACTTGTATTCTTTAGAACTATTATTAAAGATGTGCTAGTTGAGTTTTTTAATCTACTGCCAGTGTAGTGATGAATATCTAGCATATCAATTTTCCTAATTATAAAATCTTGACACTAGAAAATGGTAATGAATATAGCATGCATCTAATTGCTTCTACACCAACTGCAGGAATATTTTATTTAAGGCAATTAAGAAATTGTGTTTTGACAGGTTTCAAATTCCATCCATCTGCTTGCATATGATTTTCTGGATGGATATATGAATATTAATAGCAGCTGTAAACAGTTGCTATGATTCGTCTCTTTGTGAAACAATTCTGTCACATGTGCACAGCTCTGGTCAGTAATGAACTAATTTTGTCACTGTTTACTATCTAGTAGTTCATACTACAGTGACATCATTTATCCTATGGGTGGCATCTCCCCCCCATGCCTTAGCTATGCATTCTTATATGTACATATTCTTAGCAGCTTTTATTGTAATAAACAGCAACTGCACTTATGGGCGGGGAAGCTAGAATCTGAGAAATGGTAATTATTTTTTTCTATTTATGACTCAAATGTGAGTACTGTAAAACGTTTCATTTGTGTAAATGTTACATGTTGATTTGATTACTTCTTTCTAGTGGGTTGTTTATTAAATGCAGGCTTAGCTAAGGCATTCTTGAACTGTAGCATTCAATGAGTTACAGATGAGATTAGACCTCCAAAATTCCACGCATTTGGCTATCAATGAGAAGAGTAAATGCAAACTCTAATTTTGATGTGTACATCCATCACTCACGACCTACACTGTCATTTTCCACTTTTGTGTTTAAAGTTCAATCCAAATGTCTTTAAATGCCTGTATCAATGCTAACATCACTGTGAACTTGATCTTTTCCATTAACTACATTGTTTGGGTCTATGTTCTTGTTATTTGCATATGTTTCCCAGATAAAATATGTTATTAAGTTGCACATTAGAAAAATTCTAACAAATTTCTGTCTTATACACCACTTACGGAGAGGAATCTCTGGTTGCAAATGGTGGAAGCAAGTGAAAGAAGCTGAAATCCAGTGAAAATCATAATTCTTTCAGTCTTCCAGAAGAAGATGAGAGGAATGTTTCAATGCTTCTGTTAAGGTAGGAGCAGATGTTTAGGTGTGTCATCTATTAATATGCTTCAAGGAGACTAGAGCCCTAATATTTAAGGAAATGATACCATGTGAGAATTTAAACACAAACTGTTTGGATACTAAAACTTAATCATCCTCAGAAATAGTGACAACAACAGCAAAATACTTAGTAACATATAGGTATCCCTCTTCTACTGTTGAACATAATTTTGCAGATAAGAATTCTAACTGAAAAACACATGTAGCTAGGTCTCTATTTTTAAGAAGCTTCCAGTCTACTCCTTTGAAATAGTGTATGTTTATAATAAGAAAATAAGTAAGTGATTATGGAAAGAATATACCTATTATAGGTTTTACTTTATGTACATATAAACATAAAATAATAGAAATGCTTGGGAACGTGAAGGGATTCATACCAGTCTCACAAATGTGTAATATAGGCTAAATTTTGCCTAGCTCTTTAAAGAATGATATATAAAATATAGCCAATTAAATAAAAAATAGTTTTCAGTAAAAGTACGTGATTTTTATCCAAGTGGTATTTCTTTATCAATAGAGAAAATAGGGAAGCAATTTGAAATTTTTTTTCATTTGCAAATAATTAGAAAACACCTCCCACTTCAACAATTACACTTTACATTCTCAAATCAATATGGCACTCCATTGGTATTCTTAAATTCTGATGGAAGAGAGAAAGGGAAGGAAAGATGAAGGATGATTGACAACTTTGGATCAATTTGATGATTGTATCAATTTCAGATTCTCTGGTGACAATAGAAGCCTGATTGGACACCACTGACTTTATTGGGAAGTGGCCGGAATATAATACACCTTGCAGGGCATTACTTGTTTGCGTTGATTGGATGAAAGACAAATTTCACATGGAGGAGAGTCTGAATGCCATCACTGTTGCAATTACACTGAACACCAGTGGCAAATGCTCTGTTGCTCCTGGGATGTGCTGAGAACTGTACTTCCCCCCCACCCCCTCCAGGCTGCTGTCTTACAGAATTTTATATGATTTCTTTGCAATAAATTATATTCTTTTTACATCAGCATCCTTAATAGTAAATTAAGTAATGGAGTCTGCAAAGCCTTGTTTGTTTCTAAATAGAGTTTCTGTTTTCACTCTGGTAACAGCTGGCAGGCGGGATGCTAGGACACACCAATTGAGAATTATTTTATTTCCTTCTTCTATTTCAAGTGATAACATAGATTTTAGAAACATATCAGAAAACCAAACCTTTGATGTTTATTGTTGTGAGAAAAATTAAGACTTTGTGATTGTTGAGAGTTTGGAGACCATATCTTCTCTGTGACGAATTCATAACACCTCTACTCCAGTATACCATGACAGAGCTCTTTCTAAGAGCAAGTCAACAGAACTCTTATCGAACTTCATTATTAGAACATGCAAAATAAACATGTTGTAAACAAATAAAGAAATAACTTTTGTTGGGTCTTTTATCTTACCTTCCAAATTGGTGCCATCAGTCTAAGTATGAAATGCTTAGGGATGCTCTGATTCTGAAAACAAACAGGAGAGAACTAATCTGATCAAAGCTGCTTTCTAAGTAACATTTTTAAAAACCATTTATCAAACCTCACTGCTCTGGTAGGCTTCACAAAATGACAAGGCTATTTTAGGGCCATAAACCTCAATGCCCCGTGCAGTTATGGCATGCAACCAAAGACGACTGAAGAGAAAATGAAGCCATAATTGACTACAGCTGCTCACACCTAGCATTTCCTAATAGCATCCCAAGATTCTTAGGTTGGTGTTCTTTCTCTCTCTCAAACATAGACCTCCTATGATTTAGCAACTGAAGGAGTCTCAAGGTGCCTTCTGGGGTCTCTTCATGGCTCAGCGTATGACGAATTGACCTCCCAAACCAATGATTGGTATACGTTTGATTGCTAGTCACTTGTTATATTCAGTTCTCAGGATAAAAGTAAAATGACAGTAATTTTCTGTGCTCACGTGCCATTTTTAACCTGGTACATGGCTTTGCCTTCAAATCACAGGGAAGTGCTCTGTCCTTTGGAGGTTGCTATTAAAATATAGAATGGAACCATTACATTTTATTGGCTTAGCCTTTCCCTGCACTACCTATAAAAACAGACGCTGCTTTAAAAATCTCTCCCTCATGTCCACTTTCTTGGGGGTGGAGCTGACCTCATGAAGTTTACTGCTTGTCTGTTAGTGAAGACTAATTAGCTTTGACTTTGTCGTTAGGGGCACACTAATCTGGAGGTTCATCTTAAATAACTTGAAGAAAAACTGTGTCCATGCCAAGCCATGGAAGTCTACTGTCTATAACGATACATTCAAACTTCTTTTCTTTTTCACTGCTCTATGGATCACACTTAGAATAGTTTGTTAATGTTCAGTAAGTTCATCATTCTTTAGTCATGAAACACTTCTTACTGATGAACATTTATGATGTAACAAAGTTGTGTGTGATTGTATTTTAAGATCCTCTTCACATAAGAAATGCAATCCAATTACAGTCATTATAAACTATACGAAAAATATTTTTCAGTAATTTCTCTATTGCTTTATAATTAATACTCCAGCACTGTCATGGATTTAAATACATTAATTTACTATATTTATCTTTGCTATAATACTAATCTACAGTCATTTTAAGATCTTTGAAATAAATACATCTCACAATTTTCCATCTTGGGAGAAAGAGGTTAAATTATATTTTATTGTTGCTTAAGATAATTAACATTGATAATAAATATTCATAAAATACCATTAAAGTTTTATTTAAATTATCATAAAAATCATAAGGTTTTTTCCAAAGGAATTACGTATGTTATTCAAGAACTACAGAATAAAATACTTTAAAATTAGCCCAGGCTTGTTCAGACTGGAATAAAAATGAAAAGTGCTGTTAGGTATTATCTTATTTTAAAATACAAAAACAATTAGCATGACTTTTATGCTTTCATCATACTAATCTTAAGTGATAAAATTTGTTACAATATCATTACTAATATTAATATTTTATTATTTATTTAAAATGTTATTCATATTAAAATATTCATTACAATTTTTTTAATTTGCAAGTACATCTTTAATTTAATTTTTTATCTACTCTTTGAGAATTCTATAAAATATATTTTAATCATATTTATTCTCCTCTCCTACTCCTCCCAAGACTCCCCCATGTGTACCCAAGAAACATTATTCTCTGTCTCTCTGTTTCTTTGTCTATCTAAAAACAATATGAACACACCAGCCATGGAGTCCAGTTTGTGTTGGCTAGCTTCTCCTTGGCATTGTAAGCTGTTCAGGGGTGTGGTTATTATGTGAATATTAGTCCACTGAAGAAAATGGACCTATGCACCGAAATAAAAATGTTTATGGTCCCCTGGCTAAGGGAAAGACTTCTTGCTCACACCTCCAACCCCAGGCTGAGACTGTGTTAGAAAAGAAAGTGGGCAAGTCTTTCTCCCAATGCCACAGCCTCTGTGAATTCACATGTGCATCTGTCCCTTTGTGCCCGGGAAATGCTGTTTTCTTGAAATCATCCACAACCTCTGATTCTGACCGATATTTTTGATGCCCCCCCCTTAAACATAAACACCTGAGTCTTGAGGGAATTAATATAATATAAGACATTATTTAGAACTGAGCATTTCCAAGTTCCTAATTCCCTGGACATTAAATCTTTGTGAGTTTCTGTGTTGTCATCTATTGCAAGAAGAAACCTCTCTGGTGGGTGTTGAGTGACTCATTGATCTATGGGTAGAGCAATATGTCATTAGAAACTGTTCTTTCAGGAGGACCCTGCTTAAGATAATCATTCTTCACTTAGAAAGACTGCATGGTATTGGCATAGAAACAGAAAGAAGGATCAATGGAATCGCATAGAAGACCCAGAAATAAACCCACACACCTATGAATACTCAATATTTGACAAAGAAGCCAAATCCATTCAATGGAAAAAAAGACAGCATCTTCAACAAATGGTGCTGGACCAACTGGATGTCTACATGCAGAAAAATGAAAATAGATCCATATTTATTACACTGCACAAAACTAAAGTCCAAGTGGATCAAGGACCTCAACATAAAACCAGATACTCTAAATCAGTTGGAAAAAAAAGTGGGGAACAGCCTAGAACTCATTGGCACAGGAGACAACTTCCTAAACAGAACACCAACAGCACAGGCTCTAAGAGCAACAATCAATAAATGGGACCTCATGAAACTGAAAAGCTTCTGTAAAGCAAAAGACACTGTCATCAAAACAAATAGACAGCCTACAGATTGGGAAAGAATCTTCACCAACCCTTTATCTGACAGAGGGTTAATATCAAGTATATATAAAGAACTAAAGAAGCAGAAAAGCAACAAACCAAGTAATCCACTTAAAAAATGGGGAACAGAGCTAAACAGAGAATTCTCGAAAGAGGAACATCGAATGGCAGAGAAACACTTAAAGAAATGCTCAACCTCATTAGCCATCAAGGAAATGCAAATCAAAACGACCCTGAGATTTCACCTTACACACATCAGAATGGCCAAGATAAAAAACTCAAGTGATAGCACATGCTGGAGAGGTTGTGGAGAAAAGGGAACCCTCCTCCATTGCTGGTGGGAATGTAAACTGGTTCAACCACTCTGGAAGTCAATCTGGCGCTTTCTCAGACAATTAGGAGTAGTGCTACCTCAAGACCCAGCTATACCACTCCTAGGTATATACCCAAAATTTGCTCAAGTACACAACAAGGACATTTGTTCAACCATGTTCGTAGCAGCTTTATTTGTAATAGCCAGAACTTGGAAACAACCCAGATGTCCATCAACGGAGGAATGGATACAGAAATTGTGGTATTTTTACACAATGGAATACTACTCAGCAATCAAAAAGGAGGAAATCAGGAAATTTGCAGGCAAGTGGTGGGATCTAGAAAAGATCATTCTGAGTGAAATATCCCAGAAGGAGAAAGACAAACTTGGTATATACTCGCTTATATAGACCTACAAGATATGATAAACATAATGAAATCTACACACCTAAAGAAGATAATCAAGAAAGTGGACACAGGCGAAGGTGATTAATCCTCATTTAGAAAGACAAATGGGATGTGCATTGAACGTATGACAGGAGTCTACCACAAAAGGCATCTGAAAGACTCTACCTAGCAGTGTTTCAAAGCAGACACTAAGACTCATAACCAAACCCTCAGCAGAGTGCAGGGAATCATATGAAAGAAGGGAAGTTAGTATGATATGGAAAGGATAGGAGCTCTACAAGGACCAAATATATCTGGGCACAGGGTCTTTTCTGAGACTGACACTCAACCAAGGACCATCTATGGATATATCCTAGAACTTCTGCTCGGATGTGGCCTGTGGTAGCTCAGTAACCAAGTAGTTTTCCAAAGTAAGGGGAACATGGACTATTTCTAACAGGATCTCAAGGGCAGGCTGTTTGATCCCCCCCCCCCAGGGGAGGAGCAGTCCTGTTAGGCCACAGAGGAGGACTTTGCAGCCAGCCCTGAAGATACTTGAGAAAACAGGGTCAGATGAAAGGGGAGGAGGTCCTCCCCTATCAGTGGACTTGGAAAGGGTCAGGGAGGAGACCAGGGAGGGAGTGTGGGGTTGGGGAGGGAATGAGGGAGCGGGATACAGCTGGGACACAGAGTTAACAAAATGTAACTAAAAAGAAAAATAAAAAAAAAAAAGAAAGACAAATGGGATGGACATTGGAAGAAAGAGAAAAGAGGAAACAGAACAGGAGCCTACCACAGAGGGCCCCTGAAAAACTCTACCCAGAAGTGTATCAAAGCAGAGGATGAGTCTCATAACCAAACTTTGGCCAGAGTGCAGGGAATCTTATGAAAGAAGGGGGAGATAGACCTGGAAAGGACAGGAGCTCCACAAGGAGAGCAACAGAACCAAAAAATATGGTCAGAAGGGTCTTTTCTGAGACTGATACTCCCACCAAGGACCATTCATGGAGATAACCTAGAAACCCTGCTCAGATATAGCCCATGGCAGTTCAGTGTCCAAGTGGATTCCATAGTATTGGGAACAGGGACTGCCTCTGACATAAACTGATTGGGCTACTCTTTGATCTCCTCCCCATGATGGGGGAGCAGCCTTACCAGGCCACAGAAGATGACAATGCAGCCAGTCTGGATGAGACCTGATACGCTAGGGTCCGATGGAAGGGGTGGAAGACCTCCCCTATCAGTGGACTTGGAGAGGAGCATGGGAGGAGATAAGGGAGGAAGGGTGAGATTGGGATGGAGTGAGGGAAGAGCTACAGCTGGGATACAAAGTGAATAAACTATAATTAATATAAAAATAAAAAATGATTAAAAATCATTCTTGCTTCCCTAGAGGAAGATAGTGAAACCAGTCCTGATGAGACCTGATAGGCTAGGGTCAGATGGAAAGGAAGAAGGTCCTCCCCTATCAGTGGACTTGGAGAGGGGCATGGGAGAAGAGGAGGGGTTGAGGGTGTGATTGGAAGAGAGTGAGGGAGAGTGCTACAGCTGGGATACAAAGTGAATAGACTGTAATTAATATAAAAATTAAAAACAAAATAAAAAAGAAACTCTTCTTGCTATTTTAAGTCAGCAGAATAATAGTAGAAGGTTGTTTAACACTGGTAGGTTTGCTATGACCTATCTTGTCTCAGGTTCACATCTTTATAGTGTCATGTCTGACTTCCATATCATGGAGCAGGCCTCAATTTGGCTACTGTCATAACAATTTTGCTCCTATTTCACTGGTAGGCATACATGTCTTAGGACAGGCTGCTATTGTAGCTCCTATGCTTTGTAGCTAGATACAATGTTTTTTCACTTTTGGTAACATGCATAGGATCTCTGAAGAAAAGCTAAACTGAATTAAAACTTGAAGTGAAATTCTCAGCAAGTCAAACAAAAATCTCAGAGGAATGCCTTTCAGGCAAATTGGATCAAGTTAAAGAGAATATTAGGTCTCAAAGAAAAGGTAGAAAATAAATCACTCAGTGAAAACAATGCTAGCAACAACAACAACAAAAAAAAAATCAGTTACAAAATTATGGAACACCATGAATGACCAAACATATGGAGAAGAAGAAAGTCAGCTTAAAAACACATAACATATTTTCAACAAAAACAGAACCAAAAAACCTGGGCCCAGGGGTCTTTTCTAAGACTGATACTACAATCAGAGACCATGCATGGAGATAACTAGAACCCCTGCACAGATATAGCCCTTGGCAGCTTAGTCTCCAAGTAGATACTCTAGTAAGGGGAAAAAGAACTGTCTCTAATGTGAACTCAGTGGCTGGCTCTTTTATCACCTGCCCCTAATCAGGGAGCAGCCTTATCTGGCCACAGAGGAAGACAATGCAGCCAGTCCTGATGAGACTTGATAGGCTAGGGTCAGATGGAAGGGGAGGAGGACCCCCGTATCAGTGGACTGGGAAGGATCATGGGAGGAGAAGCAAGAAGAAGGGTGGGATTGGGAAGGGACAAGGGGGGCTACAGCTAGGATAGAAAGCGAATAAATTTTAATATATAAAAAAATTAAAATTAAAAATAGAAAAAAATTCCAGAAAGAAGTATTGGTAAGGTATACAAGGCATGCAGAATAGCAAATAGACTGAAATGGTAAAGAAACTGCCCATGACATAAAATAATCAAAACAAGAAGTGCACAGAACAAAGGCTATTGAAAGTTTCCAGGGAAAAACGCAAGTCTCTTATAAAGGCAGACCTGTTACAATAACACTTGACATTTCAGTGAAGATTCTGGAAGCCCAAAGGGCCTGGACTGCTGTTCTACAAGCTCTGATTTATTTTTTCTGTCAAATCTTGTGCTATTCCTTTTCAGGTAGCCACAGCTTGAGTGAATTCATAAAAGAACCAGGTCTGTTATGCCTAGAAGGCACTCTTAGATGCCTCCTTTCCAACTTCTTTCTTACAATCTCACCAGCCCCTCTTATGCAATGTATTGTGAGCCTTGATTTGTGGAACAAGAATGATATGACTGTTTCCTTTAAGGCCAAGTAAAACAGAATTAAACACACTTTTCATTTTGACCATCTGTGAATTTCTGTACTAATTGTTGTCACTTTGTGAAACTTTCTTTCTTTCTTTCTTTCTTTCTTTCTTTCTTTCTTTCTTTCTTTCTTTCTTT
>NW_026587216.1:6566245-6633631 GCF_907164565.1 Psammomys obesus
TTTCTTTCTTTCTTTCTTTCTTTCTTTCTTTCTTTCTTTCTTTCTTTTTATGAAAGTTGAGAGCAGTATTAATCATTGCGTAAAAAGATAAGATTTAGAAGGCAGCTTGCTAAGCTAGGGTCAGATAGAAGGGGAGGAGGTCCTCCCCTATCAGGGGACTAGGGAAAGGGCATAGGGGGAGAACGGGGAGGGCGGGTGGAACTGGGTGGAGAAGAGTGGGCTGCAGAGGGGAAACAAAGTGAATACATTGTAACAAACAAATTAATTAATTAATTTTAATTTTTAAAAAAAGAATAGTAGAGTCTTCCCTAGGACCTCTGATTTTCTGAAGCACAGGATCTTGGCTGGTTTTACAGTCAGAGGCATGAGTTCCCTTCTGTGGGACAAGCTTTAAATACAATCAGAAAGCATTTCATTACCCTCATAACTGCCATGATTGCACCAATGAGAATATTTTGCCTGGATAGGTTCATAGCTGAGAATGATTTGAATTTTCTTCCCTATCAGCATTGTACAAGAAGATAGTGAGCACTGAGAAATCATTCAAGTCATTTCTAATTTGAGTTCTACATTGCTTTTGACAAAAGTTGTGTGGTGTCTTGGGCAATAGGATCTAAGTATCTCAGTTTGATGGGAAAACAATAAAAATGGCAAGCGCCTGTTAGCTTGGAAGCCCTTTGAGACCTCCTCAACGAACAATTTACAGGGAGGTATTCTATATTTCATGGCAGAAAGGAGAAGGGCTCATGCCATTCTGACTCTCTAAAGGCCAAGGGATAAGTAATGGTGTCTGGGGGAAGAGATGCCACTTTCATTGGTGGTCTATCCTCTGACAAGTCTCCTGTGATCAACAAATGATCACCACGTGCGCTTGCATAGGTAGACTGATTTAAAGTTGGTGAGTTAAACGCACACATAAAAAAACACACTCTTGGTTTGTTTTTATTTTTTCTTTTTTTTTTAAGTTTATTTTTCTTTTTAGTTACATTTTGTTAACTCTGTGTCCCAGCTGTATCCCATTCCCTCATTCCTCCCCAACCCCACATTCCCTCCCTGGTCTCTTCCCTGCCTCATTCCATGTCCACTGATAGGGGAGGAGCTCCTTCCCTTTCATTTGACCCTGTTTTATCAGGTATCTTTAAGGCTGGCTGTAAAGTCCTCCTCTGTGGCCTAACAGGACTGCTCCTCCTCTGGGGGGGGGGGGGGAGGTCAAAGAGCCTGCCCTTGAGATCCTGTTAGAAATAGTCCTTGTTCCCCTTACTTTGGGAAAACTACTTGGTTACTGAGCTACCATGGGCCACATCCGAGCAGAAGTTCCAGGTTATAACCATAGATGGTCCTTGGTTGAGTGTCAGTCTCAGAAAAGACCCTGTGCCTGGATATATTTGGTCCTTGTAGAGCTCCTATCTTTTCCATATCATACTAACTCTCCTTCTTTTATATGATTCCCTGCACTCTGCTGAGGGTTTGGTTATGAGTCTTAGTGTCTGCTTTGAAACACTGCTAGGTAGAGTTTTTCAGATGCCTTTTGCGGTAGACTCCTGTCATACATTCAATTCACATCCCATTTGTCTTTCTAAATGAGGATTGATCATCTTTGCCCTTGTCCACTTTCTTGATTATCTTCTTTAGGTGTGTAGATTTCATTATGTTTATCATACCTTGTAGGTCTATATAAGTGAGTATATACCATGTTTGTCTTTCTCCTTCTGGGATACTTCACTCAGAATGATCTTTTCTAGATCCCACCATTTGCCTGCAAATTTCCTGATTTCCTCCTTTTTGATTGCTGAGTAGTATTCCATTGTGTAAAAATACCACAATTTCTGTATCCATTCCTCCGTTGATGGACATCTGGGTTGTTTCCAAGTTCTGGCTATTACAAATAAAGCTGCTACAAACATGATTGAACAAATGTCCTTGTTGTGTACTTGAGCAAATTTTGGGTATATACCTAGGAGTGGTATAGCTGGGTCTTGAGGTAGCACTACTCCTAATTGTCTGAGAAAGCACCAGATTGAATTCCAAAGTGGTTGTACCAGTTTACATTCCCACCAGCAATGGAGGAGGGTTTCCCTTTCACCACAACCTCTCCAGCATGTGTTGTCACTTGAGTTTTTCATTTTGGCCATTCTGATGTGTGTAAGGTGAAATCTCAGGGTCGTTTTGATTTGCATTTCCCTGATGGCTAATGAGGATGAGCATTTCTTTAAGTGTTTCTCTGCCATTCGATATTCCTCTGTCGAGAATTCTCTGTTTAGCTCCCTTCCCCATTTTTTAATTAGATTACTTGGTTTGTTGCTTTTCTGCTTCTTTAGTTCTTTATATATACTGGATATTAGCCCTCTGACAGATAAAGGGTTGGAGAAAATTCTTTCCCAATCTGTAGGCAGTCGTTTTGTTTTGATGACAGTGTCTTTTGCTTTACAGAAGCTTTTCAGTTTCATGAGGTCCCATTTATTGATTGTTGCTCTTAGAGCCTGTGCTGTTGGTGTTCTGTTTAGGAAGTTGTCTCCTGTGTCAATGAGTTCTAGGCTGTTCCCCACTTTTTTTCCAACTGATTTAGAGTATCTCTTTTTATGTTGAGGTCCTTGATCCACTTCGACTTTAGTTTTGTGCAAGGTGATAAATATGGATCTATTTTCATTTTTCTGCATATAAACATCCAGTTGGTCCAGCACCATTTGTTGAAGATGCTGTCATTTTTCCATTGAATGGATTTGGCTTCTTTGTCAAATATTGAGTATTCATAGGTGTGTGGATTTATTTCTGGGTCTTCTATGCGGTTCCATTGATCCTCCTTTCTGTTTCTATGCCAATACCATGCAGTTTTTATTACTGTTGCCCTGTAGTACAACTTGTGATTGGGGATGAAGATTCCTCCAGATGATTTGTTGTAGTACAGGATCGTTTTGGAGATTCTGGGTTTTTTGTTTCTCCATATGAAGCTGAGAATCTATTTTTCAAGGTCTGTAAAGAATTGAGTTGATATTTTGATGGGAATTGCATTGAATCTGTAGATTGCTTTTGCCAGGATGGACATTTTCACAATGTTAATCCTACCAATCCATGAGCATGGGAGATCTTTCCATTTTCTGAGATCTTCTTTGATTTCTTTCTTCAGAGACTTGAAGTTTTTCTCAAACAGGTCTTTCACTTGCTTGGTTAGAGTCACACCAAGGTACTTTATGTTATTAGTGACTATTGTGAAGGTTGTTGTTTCCCTAATTTCTTTCTCAGTCTTTTTGTCTTTGGTATACAGGAGGGCTTCTGATTTTTTTGAGTTGATTTTGTATCCTGCCACTTTGCTGAAGGTGTTTATAAGCTGAAGGAGTTGATCCAAAAATTCAACCACACTATTGGTTTTGAGAGCAGGAACTGGGAAAGAGCAGATTTCCAGCGGAAGAAGGAAGTTGATAAGAAAGAGTAATAGGGAGCAAAAGGAATTAAATTTCATTATATACATGTGTGGAACTGTCAAAGAATAAAAATAAATATATAAGTATATATTCAAATTCATATATGTAAAAATGAATTGTAAAAGAGAAGAAGAAGAAGAAGAAGAAGAAGAAGAAGAAGAAGAAGAAGAAGAAAAAAGGAGTCAATTCATCACTGCACACCATAACACCATAGAGGCAAAATGGAGCCCTACTTATCAACAGCTAATTCACAATATGTCAGAAATAGCAGAACAACAGAAGCCATGATTTTGGACAGAACCTTTTATTTCTAAGAACTGGGTGAGGGTACAAGCTTATAGATGAAGGCCACATAGGCTGATATGTGTAGTCAATCCCAGCCCTGGGAGGCAGAGACAGGAGGACCTGTGTGAATGTCAGGCAAGCCTGGTCTAAAAAGGAAGTTCTAGGACAGTCAAGGCTACATAGTGAAAATCCGTTCAATAAGCAAACAAACAAAGAACTAACAGCAACAAAAAGAATGATTCAAAGTTAGAGCATGGTCTGTGAGGTAGACATTATCACAGTATCTTTAATGTGGCATGTTATTAATAAACATTAATTAGATTGAAATTTAGCATGACTATAATAAATATCTGTGTGGGTCAAATACTAGTATATTTACATTAGCAGATACATGATGCAGCTAAGGAGCTGACAAGTTCCAAGATCCTAGGGGCTGGTGTCTCACATAGGAATTAATATTACAGTCCTTAGGGTTGCTGAAAACATCAGTGATTTCTTTTACTAAGTCCTCCAACTAATTATATGAGAGATATTTACTCGTTTAAAGTCAAATTGATTAAATTAAATACATTGTAGATGACATACAAAAGTATAAAATAGGGTTACTGCAACCCCGAGAGCAGAGGGAGACATACTCCAAGGCCGTATCTGAGATTTTTCAGCTAAGACCCATCTCCTAAGGTTTACATGACCTTCCAAAGCAGCATTACCACCAGAGAAACAAGCCTTCACCAAAAGTGCCCTGTGCAGGATGGTGAGTACCCAAAACAACAGTAGCGTTTACCCCAATAATTGAGCAGTAAAGTAGAGTCAACTTGCATATAAAATTAACAATCAGATTACTCATTTCTTTTCTGGCTTAGTTCACCAGTTCCACAGCTCTTGTGTCTGCGAACTTTTTTTTTTTTTTTCTGTATCAAATTTTTCTCGTATATAGAAATAAGTATAGTTTGTCTTTTTTTTTTTTCCTGAACCTCTCCATCTCCCAGGTTCATTTATTGTTTTTGTTTTCTATGAGTCTAGTATATTTTTAAATAAAAATTTTATGGTTGCACTTGAGCAAAAATAGGATATCATCATTTGAGCCAAAGGATCATTTCTGACTTGTCGTGTGCATATTTTTATTGATTGTAAAATAATAGTAAGATTCCAGTGCAATTTACTTTCTTTCTTTTATATTGGCTAGACGGGCAAGGATAGCAAACTATTGAGATCATTGCCTGCATTATTGATATGCTTCCTGGTTCACATGGAATAAAATGTGAGATTATGTCTGGTATCTTATCTATGCTGTACTTCCTTTATGCTGTACCTTAAGATGGTGACAAAAATATCTGGTTATTTGGTGGATTGTATAATGCATTTACAATATATTTTAGCTGTCTGTGACACCAAACACTTCCACCGCAAATGTCAACTATTGTAATTGCAATAATACTTTTTTATTATTACTAAATGTTTATCTTGACATTGAATTAATTCCAGTGTCACACAGTGGAGTAAATAGGGATTTGTTAACCAAATAGGTTTCCTTTTCATGCTGGTTCTGCCATTTACAAGCTGTGTGACCTTGGCCAGTTTACTTAACCTGGTTGGCCTTTAAGTTCACTATGTTTAAATGAAGCAAAATAAATCATCTAAGATGGTTAAAATAAATAAGATGAAGCCAGAAGTACTTGCTGGCATAATACACAATAGGTGTGTAAAAGTAAAACACATGACGAACATTAATTCTGTTAACTGAGATTATAAAAGAATTACAACCTTTTGTCTCCACAAACTTTTTTCTAAATTCATGGCACATTTTTTCATTAGTTGTATTACACAGAGATATATTTGTGTATAATATATGTGTGTAAATTATATATGTGTGCATATATATATATATATATATATGTATATATATGTTCAGTTTGTATGATACTTGTTTGTATGTCTTCAGGAATGACCACTTGGTACTGAATAACCAATTGGTTTGTTCTTTCCCCGGGATGACTATTATTTCTCTGCTTCTCAGCATTCCCTAGTTGCTTGTGTGTGTGTGTGTGTGTGTGTGTGTGTGTGTGTGTTTGTGTGTGTGTGTGTGTGTGTTTGTGTGTGTGTGTGTAGGGTTTAGGCCTCCTGGGCTTTCTTCTGTCCACATTACCGTGTCTATTGCTGTTGTCTTTGTTCACTATATTTAGGCAGTCGTGCTGATGAGACCTTATTTATGTAGCTTCTGATTTTCCTAAAAGATGTTATCTAACAGTCAACTCCTTCTTCCTCTGGCTCTCAAAACCGTTCAGCTCTCTGTTCTGCAATGATTCCTGAGTCTGATGTCCATGACTTTTATCGTAGATATAGTCTCTGGGTCTGGACTTCATAGCATTGTAATTTAATTAATTCAGTTATTTTGTAAAGGTCTCCTATTACAAAGAAAAGTTTTCATGATGAAGGGTGAGGATTATCCTATCTGGTAAAATAATGAAAAATATTTAGATTTTAGTTGGGGTTATGCTGATTTAGGAAAGGAACAGTTGTAGGTTCTCCCCCAATATCTATGATGTCAGTAGCCCCGGATACTTTGCTAGGTTTCCAGCACCAGAAATTATTTTCTTAATTAATTTTATTTATGTATTAATTTATGCACTTTGTATCCCCATTGCAGGCCCCATACTAGCTCCGCAGGATCACGATCACTGACTGTACGGCCTGCCCAATCCCACAGTGACAGAGAATACGCTATATACTCACCAAAACCAGGCAGAAACGCCATACAAGCTAGACACACCAGGCGCTGGGCCTCCCAAGCTTGGAGAGCACAGTGAAGAGGCCCCAGGACTTCCCAGATAGCATCTGGACTAGCAACCCAGTCTCCAGTTACAGCGGGACTTTCTAACCTGGCGGCGGAGCAGCACTGAGCTGGCGGGGCACATCAGCCCTCCAGTTTAAGACTAACCAGGGCCAAACCAGAGAACAGAAAGGCTGGTTACCCCGATTCCCACTGATGTGACCACTTTGAAATCTCCAGCTACAGCAAGACCTCATAACCTGGCAGTGACAGCAGCACGGAGCTGGCTGAGCACATCAAAGAAGCAGGGCCAAACCAGAGAGCAGAGAGCCCTGATCTCTGCCAAGTGACCTGCACACTTGAGAATCTGCATTCCCCAGATCCTGGGTCCTTCTAAAACAGAAGCCAAGCATGGAACCGCCTCCCACACATATACCCACATTGGGAAACAGAGGGGGCACTTGGGACATTGAAGTTTCTGCTCTGTGGGTCTAATTGAGGAGTTAAGGCAGTTAATGCCAGAAATTGTGCTGCGATCATCACTAGAGCCTGAGACATATACAATGCAGAGCCCCTCCCACACACTCAAGGGTTCAACATTATCCATCACTCTGTCCCTCGACACACACATCAACGCACACTTCCACACAAACACACACACACACACACACAAACACACACACACACATACACACACGCACGCGAGCACACTTGCATTTGCCCCGTCTGTGCCTGCGTACTATTCTCCCACAGGAACAGCTAGTCCTCAGCACATGCTAAGGACACGAGACCTCTCTCAGCTTCCTGAATAACTCTCCAGGCGCCAGAGAGAGACAGTACCAGTCTGATCTGCAGATTCCAAAAACAAACAGGAAAGGTTTCAGATAAGCCAATGGCCATGGGTAGGCGAAAGAACACTTCCAATATAAATCAGGACATCATGACTTCACCAGCAAACCCCAAAATTGATGGATACTCCAATTCATCAGAAGCACAGGAAAATGACTTTAAAGCCATGCTTACCCAATTATTTGAGGCTCATAAGGAAGAAATGAACAAATCTTTCAAAGAGTTGGCCGGTCAATTGGAGGTAAAGAAAGAAGAAATAGACAAAATCCTTAAAGAAACACAGGCAAACATAGCCAAACAAATAGAGGCACAAGTAGAGATAAAATTAGTGGCATATAAAAAGGAAACGAACAAAGAAATAGAGACCTTCGTAGAGAGACAGGAATCCAAATTCAAACATATGAAAGAAATGGTGCAAGGCATGAAAACAGAATTAGAATCAATAAAAAAACACAAAATGAGAAAACCCTTGAGCTGGAGAACTTAGAAAAAAGATCAGGAACCACAAAAGTAAGCATCACCAACAGAATACAAAAGATGGAAGAAAGAATCTCTAGAGCTGAAGACACACTTGCAGAAATTGATACTTCTCTCAAAGAAAAAGTAAAATCAGAAAAGTTCCAATCACAAAATATCCAAGAAATCAAGGATGCTATGAAAAGACAAAATTTAAGAATAATAGGAGTAGAAGAAAAAGAAGACTCCAGGCTCCAAGATAGACATAGACGGAGAATTCAAAATATTCCATGACAGAACCAAATTTAAACAATATCTCCATAGTAACCCAGCTCTACAGAAGTTACTAGAAAGGAAACTCCAAACCAAAGAAAACAACTACATCTAAGGAAACAGAGGAAATAGATAACTACACAACAAAAAAACCCCAAAAGAATACAAGCAATGAAACTCAGTGGCACCACCAATCCCACATCAAAAGTAAGTAACAATTGTTGGTCACTATCTATCAACATCAACCAACTCAACTCCCCAATAAAAAGACACAAAGTAACAGAATGGTTGCGGAAACAGGATCCAATATTTTGTTGCATCCAAGAAACACACCTATGCAACAAAGATAAACACTACCTCAGAGTAAAGGGCTGGAAAAATATTTTTCAAGCAAATGGTTCCAGAAAACAAGCTGGAGTAGCCATCCTAATATCTAATAAAATAGACTTTCATCCAAAGTTAATCAAAAAAGATAAGGAGGGCCACAAATGGGATGAGCACTGAACGTATGACAGGAGTCTACCGCAAAAGGCATCTGAAAGACTCTACCTAGCAGTGTTTCAAAGCAGACACTAAGACTCATAATCAAACCCTCGGCAGAGTGCAGGGAATCATATGAAAGAAGGGGAGTTAGTATGATATGGAAAGGAAAAGGAGCTCTACAAGGACCAAATATATCTGGGCACAGGGTTTTTACTGAGACTGACACTCAACCAAGGACCATCTATGGATATAACCTAGAACTTCTGCTTGGATGTGGCCCGTGGTAGCTCAGTAATCAAGTAGTTTTCTAAAGTAAGTGGAACAAGGACTATTTCTAACAGGATCTCAAGGGCAGGCTCTTTGACCTCCCCACACCCCCAGGGGAGGAGCAGTCCTGTTAGGCCACAGAGGAGGACATTGCAACCAGCCCTGAAGATACCTGATAAAACAGGGTCAAATGAAGGGGAAGAGGTCCTCCCCTATTAGTGGACTTGGAAAGGGGCATGGAGGAGACCAGGGAGGGAGTGTGGGGTTGGGGAGGGAATGGGGGAGCAGGATACAACTGGGACACAGAGTTAACAAAATGTAACTAAAAAGAAAAATAAAATTAAAAAAAAAAAGAAGGAAAGAAATCGGATATCTGAGGATATGAGCTCCCATATAGTGTCAGGGACAGATTTGTATTGTGTCTTAAGGGGTATGAGGTAGGACAGAGGTGAGTGGGTCTGAATGGAAAAGATGTGGGTAGAGTTAATACATAGGAAGAAAGTGATAGCTCGCAGTTAGAATTTGCAGAACAAGTAGGGGATGAAGATGGGTGAGAAAAAGCAGAACAATCTCAGAGGTCCGGTATGGGTTTAGGGTCTTGGAAGGACTTGATCACTGTGTAAAGATGTAGGTTGAGAGGGGTATGGATTCACAGTGATGAGGGACAAGGGAAAGCCCAGGAATGCCGGACTTCAGTGGGCAGCAGACCCAGAAGTTGGATAAGTAAGTGAAATCAACCACCTTTAAGGTCTTGTGAGTTTGGTTTAAGAGGGGTATCCAGCGCTCTCTTGAAAGAGATTAAAGAAAAGGTAAGAATAGAGTCCATATGGTTCAGTGATTAAAAGTATTGGCTGGAAGACAAAGAAGCCAGTCCCCATGAGACCTGATAGACTAGGGTCAGATGGAAGGGGATGAGGACCTCCCCTATCATTGGACTGGGAAAGGGGCATAGGAGAAGAAGAGGAAAGGAGGGTGCAATTGAGAGTGGATGGGAAGGGGACTACAGCTGGGATACAAAGTGAATAAACTGTATTTAATAAAAATAAAAATGTTTTTAAAGTAAAAAAAAAAAAGAAATGTTGTTTAATTCTTCTGCATATTAACATCAAACTTTCTCAGCACCATTTGCCAAAGATGCTATCATTTTTCCATTGTATAATGTTGGCTAAAAATAAAAATAAATATAAATTAAAATTGGGCAGCTCTTGTTGTATGGCCTTAAATCTGTGGTGTTCATTCTACTCCATTACTTATGCGTATGCTTCTGTGTTTATACTTGCTGTAGAACCACCTGAAATCAGCAAGGCCTGACACAATCAATTTACTTAGATTTGCCTCTGCTATCTTTGGTCTTCTTCGCTTCTGTATAAACTTTAAGGTTATATTTTATATCTGTGAAGAATGGCCTTGAAATTGTTATTGGCATTACAGTAATATATAGTTTGCTTTGTAGATTGTTTCCACATCCAAAAACAAACCTATGCTTTCAAAATATATTTTAAAAGTTAAATAGTATTTTATTGCACACTATTTAGTTAACACACAGTATATATATGTTCCCTCCATTTTAAAGAAAATTCTAACCTAATTAGAAAATTTATATTCCACAGTAATTTTAAATATAGAAGTATATGAGTTGCTCTATTAAAATTATTGTGTCGACAGGGTGAAATATATACAACATAGTACTTCTCTGTAAAATAAATGAACAGTGTGAGAGCATATTAGAATTATTAAAATATTCCACAATATATGCATAATTTCTACATATGGATGAGAATGTAGAAAGATTTGCATCAAAATAAATCTATGAGATTTGCGTATGGATGTTAAATACATATAAGGTAATAAAATTATACTTCAGTAACAAATGATTGCTAAATGCCAGGGTTCTAAAGACAAAGATATTTCTCACATCTGTACCACTTAGCTCCAATATTGTAGAGATAGTTTGTTCTTGTGACAAATAGGTAGCAGCATGAGGATAAATCTTTATATTCTGCCTTTATTCTGACATTGGTTCAGTCAGATGAAAAGGCAATGAGTACTCTTACATATAATTAAGGTCTCTAACAAGGAAGTGAAATATTTACTGAACTCACAGGCCAGTAGTGATACTGTTTTCCACCTACAAAATATTCAGCAATGCCTTTGACAATTGTTAAAGAACAGGGACGGTGGTGACTGTTCCCCCAAAATCTACCATTAATAGAAATCCTTTATAATTTTTTTTCAAGCTTCTTTTAGTTGCTGACATCACCCATTCCAAGAAACATAAATAATGCCTTGAACATACACAATTAAGAGACAGTTCTATTATCCTTATTTTCATCACCATTGTTTACATTGTCCAAAGGTCTGCAGAAAGACAGAGAGACAGCTGGGTTTCATTAAGCACTTTTAAATACTCGCATATAGTTAGAAAGGTGCTCTGGTATACAGAGTGTAACACAGAGCTTCTCTCTCTCTTGTGACACTTCTTTCTGATGAGAAAACGGGAAATGTGAGAATAGAACACAAATGTCACCAACATAAACTAGCTAGAAAGTCCTTGCTACAAGAAAGACACTAAGCAAATTGTAGGGCTTAAGCTAGCACTTCAGGTCCTGTTTTGATTTTTCCTGAGAGTATCCGGGAAAATCTAGAAGTGATGTGTTTGTATTCTAACCGAGAGTAAGGGTCTAAGCACATCAGCAGAGGTGATATGAAGAACTCAAAAATCCACTAATGAAAACTTTAGAAACTTTGTAGAACAACAGAAAGACAGAAAAACAAGAACAAAAACAAAACAAAACCCTCAACACAAAATTGAGTTTCCTAAGTCTGTAAACGAAAAAATTAAATAAAAAAAGATATTTATAGGTTTGTACATTTAAAACCAGAATAAGTAGTTTATGTAAAAGTGTAGCCCATCAGTATAAATTGAGGAAGAAAGAATTCAGTATTATGTGAGTCTCCACCCTAAACTGGAACTCCAAGCAATGATTTTATAGCAGCAAAGGCTAAAATGCTATGTGACATAAGCTCACATCCCACTTTCCCATCATATTATCCATGTGTGTTAAGGTGGCAAATCTAACTTATCCAACTTACTTGTACATAGTTCACATAGCATAATGATCATTAACCACTTCCAGCCGTAACTGAAGACTCACCATGATGCCCTTGCTACAAACAAAAGAAACAATACTTTTGACATGCTAAAATGAAAGCAAATTATATTTTAAGGGGAGCTTGTAAATAATCTATACCTGAAATATATTCTGAAATGTTATGACTGTGTCAAATGTTGATTGCCATTTATGTTTCTTAATGTAATGGAGAAATACAGTAGAAGCTTGCAAGTAGTAATCAATTTACTAAATGAAAATAGTATTCTCATGTTTCCATACTAGTATACAATAACATTTTTTGTAGGAATTTTTTAAACTTTCTTCAACTGCAAAATGTCATGACAGCAAGTGATACAGGTGAAGGGCCGAAGTCAGGACTCGCTTCAATCCTGCAAGTTGGTAACTGTTAAAAAAAAAAAAAATCCACTAAGACCTCATTTATACATCATGGGTTAGACAGCTTGTATCTGAAATTCTGTAAGAAGCTTCTTGGAGGCAGTTTTGATTTTAAGAATTATGAAAGAAGACATTCTTTATTGTCTGGATGAATTTGGAGTTTCTCTTCTTGTCTGATATTTGCAGATGCTGGTTGAAAGGTCAGACACTGCCAGTAGAAGAGGTAAACTCAAGAATTAAACAGTTGTCATTTTTTAAAAAAATTAAGTCATGACTGCTATTACTAACTTTATATTAAGAATCTTTCTCTAGCTTTGTTTTGATTTGATTTTTTTTTAGACGTGTTAGGACCACATTGTAAGACTTTTCATTGGCCTTTAGCCAAAAACAATAAAATTCTGACCTGATCTGCCTCCCCCTTGAAAAGCAGAAAAAATCCCAAGAGAATGCAATTTTAGATCTCACACATAATTTCCCATTCCTCTCCTATAAATCAAGCTTCTGTAAAATATTGAGTTATACCATTCACATTTCCGCAGATACTAAAATTCCCCATTCATTTTCCAGTCTGCATTCTTCAAGAAGGGATGTTAGCAGAGATTGTTAAGGGTTGTAGTAGCCAAAAATAATTGGCAGGTTTCCAGTTTATAGAGCTTGTTGATACTCTGCCAGTTCCTTTATTAATACATGAAGCTAGGCAAAACTGTATTCAGTCTCTTTCTCTAACACTAAACTAATAGTTAAATTTTAGACACATTTCCATTTCAGGAGGGAAATAGCCGCTATCCCATGCATCCAAATATTCCTAGTTCACCCCAGTTTAACAGTTGACATCGTAGGCTTTCTTAACTCAACTCACTGCCGTACATCTGCAACATAATATAAGCATTGAAAGGAACTTTTATGGTGAGGATCTATTTGGCATATGTAGAGATGCTAGTTTGATTGACCAACGCCTACTCTCTATCAGGTACCAAGTATTTTGAATTTAATTTCACCAGAATATTTTTAAGCCCTTGCAACAAAAATAGAGTTATGAAAAGATGGTTGTGATCATTCAATGCTGGAGCTTCTGGGATGTCTTAGAGCTTGGACAGATTGCCGGATGCTTGTTTAGAAACATCAAAAAATCTCTTTCTGGAATGTGTTGAGTCACTGCATGGTCCCTCATAGAGTACATCTTAATGGCTTATTATTAAAAGGTGATGTTAGCTCAAAAATCTTAAGAAAACAATAACAATGACCAAAATGTAGGTGAGGGCTGAAGTATTTTAAGTGGTCATTCATGTTAGTACAAAGAAGAAAGTAGGTCTGGGTTAATAAGCTATCTTTAAACATTTAAATGTCCTGATGATGTTTCATACTAACTGGCATTCTCCTCTTTTTTCAGATGCATATAATATTTTTTGCTATTTTATTTATGAACAAATAGAAATGTGATATTTATGAATGAAAAAAACCAAAAGTTTAACAACACAAACAATCTCAGTCATTTTGTACAAATTTATCTATTTACTATATCTATATGACTTTAATTACATTTTAATACCTAGATTTCTGCCATGTATTGTTGTCTTTCAATATGAGAAGTAACTTTACTGTACTTGCTAAATTGACTATATTAATAACATTCCTAAGACCACATACAACTCAAGAGGTATAGATAGATGAATACAAAATTTATACAATAACAACAAATGGCCTTCAGATTTTATGCAAGCAGATTTTATTAACTATCCATTTACACTTACTTTATTTGGACAAGAATTGTTTCAGTTGCCATTTTCCAAGGTGTGGTAACAATTAGCACAAAGGAAATTCTCAAAATAACAATGGTCATTGAAAAATAGATAAATAGAATAAGATATTTAGAAATTATAATCCTTGCTCATGCATTTCATCATGCTATTACATTTGCATAAATAAATTCTTTAGTAAATGAGATATCCTTAGGAAATTTAGACAAAGGAGAGAAAACAAAGAATCATGGGAAAAGAAGGACATTCTACTCTTAATTGCTTACAAATAATCCAGCTGGCCACCTTTTTAAAATCAAACACAAATTGTATTGAATAAGATCGATAACTTGAAATACACTAATTCCTATTTATTTTGAAGTTTCTTCTATTTAGTTAAGAGTACTTTCCTTCATTGGTTCTAGAACTGAATAACTAGCTCAAGGTGGAAGATTCAGTGATTCAGTGGCAGACACTATGTTACTGAATACTTATTACCTGTCTGGTCCTTGGGGAAAAAAAAAAAAGTTCTTTGTGCCCAAGACTTTATTTTCAGTTCCAAACAGCTATAGACATTTTCATATAGATACATATTTCTACAACATGGTAATGTCAATAAAGCATCTTGCTTGAATTTGTGAAAAAAATCACAATGAAAGGAGAAAAAAATGGTCATCTGTTGTTTGCTTTTTTTTAATTTTCTTGAGAGTCAGAAAAAGAAATTATCCAAAATGACTCTTGTTGAACATTGTAACAAGTGTAAGACAATTGGTCCTGATTCTTTTGTGACATCACTCTAGTACACTTCACTTATTGGGGCTAAGAGAGATTAAGAATTTATGTAACCATTCAATTGACAGAGTTAGACTCAAAGCTACTTGTTCCTCAAGACCTGTCTACTATTCTCTGAATATTTATTTGTACATAAAAGCTGCTCTTTCTGTGCTTAGTAATATCTGTAGGAATTGCCATAAGCTATTTTTATATAGTTTCATCAAAACTATGTGACAGTCTAAGCTTACTTTAGTTTTTTTTTTTTTTTAATGTATCTAGGGATAGGAGAAAAAGTCAGTCTATGTCTTTGCTGGAAAGAATCTAAATCCATTTGACTAGTCCATGAATTCTTTCCATGAAGACAGCTACTGTTCAGTTGTTAGAACAAATGACAGCTCCTAAGCTAATCAAACTCTTCAAATTATTTAAAAATAGCAATTGTAGGTACAGTGGTGCATGACTGTAATCCCAGCACTCAGAGAGGCAAAGGCAGGCAGATCTCTGTGAGTTCAAGGCCAGCCTGATCTGTAAAGTGAGTCCAGGACAGCCAAGTAGTCCAGGACAGTCCAAGACTACACAGAGAAACCCAGTCTTGAAAAACCAAAAACCAAACCAAATCAAACCAAACCAAAACAAAACAAAACAAAAAACCCCACTACCAACAAAATAACAAACAAAAAACCAGCAATCGTATATTCCACTACAACATTCGATTTTTTTAGAGAAAGCTCAGTTAGTTTTTCACTGTCCGTGATGGTTTTCAAGTCAATTCAGAGCTATTGTCAGCTTTGCATACCAAAGGTCAGAGCATTGCACCCAAATATTGCCAAGCAGTGCCTATGAGAACAGGAATGCTAACTCTTAGCTCTCTTAACTGTATCTTAGTTTATTTTGTCAAACTCCTGGCTTATTACAGCTTCCCCACAAACCAAATACCTCACATTTTCCTGTTTATTTCTATTAAGCAAAAATCTCAGTTTGAGTATGAGAACAGGAATTTAAACATGCATCTTTTAAATTCTGTCTTACTATCCAGAGGTGGCATTCTTACTCAGCGGTAGAAATACTTGCTTTATATTTTGGTAGCTGAGCAACTAATATGTATGTGTTCTATTTCCTTATATTAGAGTGTTTTAAGTTGAGACTAAGGAGGAAACTTTCTATCTATTTAGTGAGAGTAATATGAACTGGACCAATGTAAACATCGATCACATTCTCCATTAGGTATTCAATTAAGTCTTGTTGTGAACCAGTATCTTAGATGTTGGTGAAGCAGGAGAAAACTAACAGACTAAAATCCCCTTTATCTATAGTTTACACTTCAGAAAAAAGCTACACTGTCTAAACAGGTTAGGAATCTACAAGATGTTAGTAATGACACTGTGAGGAGAAATGAGAAGAAAATGAGAGATGGAGGGTCAGGCATTGATTGGGGTTACAAAAGGGTTATTCCCTAAGTTCTCCCCAGAAACCTCTACCATGCTTTGTGCTGTAATGGCATTTTCTTGACACTGTATAACTCTTATGTCCCCAAAATTATGTCCCCCAAACTGTTCTATATATTTTATATAGATATTTTAAGTACCAAGAACAAAGCAAAACATCCAATATTAATCAGTTTTAGTAAAAGAACATTGCTAAAATAAAATTTAATAAAGAAATTTAAAGCCAGGTCTTCATTTTACATATCCTGTGCCAAAAATTTTCCCCATTCCATAGACTAAGACAGACATGGTGTCAAGCACAATAAGCCTTAAAATCTTGTAAATTTTTTTCTGGATTTACAAGCCACATTTTATTAAAACCATAGTTCAGTCAAAGAAGATGTTGAAACAAAGCAAGTCAAAGTCTAACAAACCAATAAATTCAACTAACTCGTTCAAAAATAGCATAGAGAACAAATAATTCATTCAAAGTGATAGTTCCTATTTGAAGACAGAGAAGTGAAAGATGGGAAGAAACAAAGACAGAGCTATTCCACTCCACCTAGTACATGAAGTATTGCTTTTCATTTTTTTTTCCTCAGGCAGTGCAATCCTTGGCCTGAGGAACACCAGGCAGAGGCCACATTAGCAATTGATAAAATGTATAAATCCAAACAGGGATGAAGTCATCATCAGGGTCTTATTCACTGGCCATGCAGCAATGACTCTGATTTCAGTGATAATTCTACCACTCTGGCCAAGCTGCATGCAAGTTCCTAAAGGAAATAAAATGAGTTCAGAGCAGCGATAAGCAAAAGCCACAGGAGACAGATTACACTATAGAACTGAGTAGCTCCTTGTCCACACTTATCTTTGCTCATTGCTCAATTCTTCTGACTCTGAATGAAGCCAAGTGCTGGATTCTGAAGACCAGGGTCTCAACCCTGACAATGAGGAAATGGTTCAACTGTGTATTTACATTTTAATTTTGAAATTAGGAGTTTTACGTAGACTTTTGGGATAGAAAATAAAGAAATCACAGATTTTGTACACGGTGTTTGCTTTTACTGTTAATATATACTTGAAAGTACTTCAGCGATAAATGTTTTATCATATTTTCAAAGCCTTATTTTCAACCTGCCCTTTACATTTTAAACATTTAGGAATTCTAGAATGAAGAAACCTGAAATTATGGCAAAAACAAGACAGTTTAAATTACTGATTCATTCTAAATAAAAATTTGTCCAATAAGCCTGTAACTATCGTAGTATTCAAACGTATTTTTATTTCTTAATTTTGTGAGAATAAAGTAAAAGTTGCTGAATTTTAAGATAATGTTCGATATATTTGTGTTTACATTTCCAACATAATGACATTTGATGAAAAAATAAATCTGTAGCCACATGTAAATTGTTTCTTGTTTTCAAAATTATGCTAAGGTATTTTTAAAAGCATATGTTCAGAACATGAATTTAATTTCAATAATTTTTAAATTACGTGCAGAATATGAATTAGGGATGTCTTGTAAATTACTCATTAATGAACTATTTTGAAATGACAATTGCAAGAGGGAAATAGGGTAGGGAGGAAGAAAAAAAAAAAAAAAACAGCTGCATTTCACCTGCCTCTGCTGGGAGCTCTGTGGCTTCTACGGTTTCACCTTCTATGCAACCAGCCACTAGCCCATGATACACTGATAGGACGATAGTGCATTTAATGTCACAGCCTTCTGACCTTCTGCCTACACACTCAGAGCCCATCCAGGAATGTGTCTGCTAGTCAACAAAAAGAGCTGCAGGTGTGGGGAATTAGAAAAAAAGAATACAGTGAGTATGATACTGTAGAATACCAAATTTGCACATTGTCATGGGTCATGTAGGCAGGTACAATGCAAGTGTCATTTACTATGTCCGTTTTCACCATAAGGCCAACTTAAATGTGTATATTCTAAAGGACAATGATTTATTCAGAATTTATATAATCATTATTTAATTTGGGTAAATTTGTATACTATGTGATTTGAAGAGACGACAAATAAAGGAAAAAAATAAATACAATATCCTACCACTAAAATTAAATTAATTAAATATGATTATATGAATATATAGACAGAAATATATAAAAGGGATTATAATATATACTCTGAATGTTGTCAGTTATTTTTTTTAGTGCAATTCCAATGAATGTCCCTAGGTTTACTCTTTGAAGCATA
This sequence comes from Psammomys obesus, assembly GCF_907164565.1. Lineage (NCBI taxonomy): Eukaryota > Metazoa > Chordata > Mammalia > Rodentia > Muridae > Psammomys > Psammomys obesus. The sequence goes on from NW_026587216.1 coordinate 6,584,703, forward strand.
GAAATTATATGTGTGACTGTGTGTGTGAATGTAAATAAGTAATCAGTCTGAAAATACTGATAATTAATGCATTTTTACCATATGAGAACTGTCTTATGCCTACAAATAATAATTAAAAAAAACAACATAAATCTGGCTTAGAATAAAGAACCAACAGATATACAGGTATGTAAAATATCTTTGAATATAGTGGTGGAAGCATTTATTAAGTTCCCTTATAAAGCAGATTATTAAATTTCTATTAAAATCTTAAAGATACAGAAACTTCTCAGATTCATGAGGTCCCATTTATTGATTGTTGATCTTAGAGCCTGGACTATTGGTGTTCTGTTCAGGAAGTTGTCTCCTGTGCCAATGAGTTCAAGGCTCTTCCCCAATTTTTCTTCTAACCAATTTGGTGTGTCTGGATTTATTTTGAGGTCTTTGATCCACTTGAACTTTATTTTGGTGCAGGGTGATAAATATCAATCTATTTGCATTTTTCTACATGTAGACATGCAGCACCATTTGTTAAAGATGCAGTGTTTTCTCCATTGTATGGTTTTGACTTCTTTGTCAAAAATCAAGTATCTGTAGGTTTGTGGGTTTATTTCTGGGTCTTCAATTCGATTCCATTGATCCACCATTCTGTGTCTATGCTAGAACCATGAAGTTTTTATTACTATTACTCTGTAGTACAGCTTGAGATCAAGGATGATGATACCTCCAGAATATCTGTTGTGTACAAAATCATTTTTGCAATTCTGGGTTTTTTGTTTTCCCATATGAAGTTGAGAACTTTTCTTTCAAGGTATTTCAATGTAAAGAACTGTGTTTGGTATTTTGATGGCAATTACATTTGAATGAGAATTACATAGACTGCTTTTGGCAGGAGAGTCATTTTTATAATGTTAATCCTACTGATCCATGAGCATGGAAACCATCCCAACTTCTTTTTTAATTAAATGTTTATTTTTATATTAGTTACAGTTCATTAACTTTGTATGCCAGCAGTAGCCCCCTCACTCATTCCCTCCAAATTCCACCTTCCCTCTCTCATGTCCTCCCTGCTTCTCTCTAAGTCCACTGTTAGAGGAGGTCCTCCTCCCCCTCCATCTGACCCTAGTTTATCCAGTATCTTTAGGACTGGCTGCAATGTCCTCCTCTGTGGGCTAGCAAGGCTGCTCCTCCCTCCGGGGTGGGAGGAAGTCAAAGAGCCAGCCACTGAGTTCATAGCAGAGACAGTTCCTGCTCCCCTTGCTATGGCACCTACTTGGATACTGAGCTGCCATGGGCTATATCCGAGCAGGAGTTCTATCCATGCATGGTGCTTGGTTGGAAATACAGTCTCAGAAAAGACCCCTGTGACTAGATATATTTAGTCCTTGTGGAGCTCCTGTCCTCTCCAGGTTATACTAACTTCCCCTTCTTTCATAAGATTCCCTGCACTCTGCCCAATGTTTGGTTATGAGTCTCAGCATCTGCTTTGATATACTGCTAGGTAGAGTCTTTCAGAGGTCCTCTGTGGTAAGCTCCTGTCTTATTACTTGTTTTCTCTACTTCCAATGTCCATCCCATTTGTCTTTCTAAGTGAGGATTGATCATCTTACCCCAGGACGTCTTTCTTGGTTATCTTCATCAGGTGTACAAATTTAGTATGTTTATTTTATCTTATAGGTCTAGTACCCACTTATAAGTGAGTATATACTGTGTGTGTCTTTCTGTTTCTGGGATATCTGACTCTGGGTGATCTTTTCTAAATCACACCATTTGACTGCAAATTTCATGATTTCCTTGTTTTTAATTGATGAATAGTATTCAATTATGTAAATGTACCACAATCTCTGTATCTATTCCTCCGTTGATGGACATCTGGGTAATTAACAGGTTTTGGCTATTACGAATGAAGTTGCTACAAAGATGGTTGAACAAATGTCCTTGTTGTGTACTTGAGCATATTTTGGATTTATGCCTAAGAGTGGTATAGCTGGATCTTGGAGAAGCACTATTCTTAATTGTCTGAGAAAGCACCAGATTGATTTCCCAAGTGGTTGTTCAAGTTTACATTCCCACCAGCAACAAAGGAGGGTTCCCCTTTCTCCACAACTTCTCCAGCATGTATTATCAATTGAGATTTTTATCTTAGCCACTCTGATGGGTATAAGGTGAAATCTCAGGGTTGTTTTTATTGGCATCTTCCTGATGACTAAGGACATTGAGCATTTCTTTAAGTGTTTCTCTGTCATTCGATATTCTTTTATTGAGAACTCTCTTTTAGCTCTATATCTCATTTTTAAATTGGATTACTTGATTTGTTGCTTTTTAAACTTCTTGAGTTCTTTATATATTCTGGATATTAGCCATCTGTCAGATATAGGGTTGGTGAAGATTTTTTCCCAGTCTGTAGGCTGTCATCTTGTTCTGACAATAAGTCAAAGTATCACTATTTGCAGATGATATGACAGTATAAATGAGGTACCCCAAAAATTCAACCAGAGAACTCCTTCAGCTGATAAAGACCTTCAGCAAAGTGGTTGAATACAAAATTAACTAAAAAAAAAAAAAATCAGAAGCCCTTCTGTATACCAAAGACAAAGGGCTGATAAAAAAATTAGGGAAAAAACACCCTCTACCATAGCCAATAATAAGATAAAGTACCTTGGTGTGACTCTAACCAAGCAAGTGAAAGACCTGTTTGAAAAAAAAAAAATAAAATAAAACAAACAAAAAAACAACAAAACTTCAAGTCTCTGAAGAAAGAAATTGAAGAAGATATCAGAAGATTTGACAGATAGCCAATATCCAGAACATATAAAGAACTAAAGAATTTGAAAAGCACCAAATCAAGCAATCCAATTAAAAATTGGGCTACGGGCCTAAACAGGTAATTGTCTGTAGAGGAATATAGGATGGCAGAGAAACACCTAAAGAGATGCTCAACATCCTTAGCCAACACAGAGATGCAAATCAAAACAACCCTGAGATTTCACATTACACCCATCTGAATGGCTAAGATCAAAAACTCAAGTGACAACACATGCTCCACAAGGAGAGCAACAGAACCAAAATATCTGCGCAAATGTGTCTTCTGAGATTGATACTCAACAAAGGACCATTCGTGGATATAACCTAGAACCCCTCCTCAGATGTAGCCCATGGCAGCTTATTATCCAAGTGGGATCCCTAGTAAGGGGAACAGGGACTGTCTCTGATATAAACTCAGTTGCTGGCTCTTTGACCACCCTGTAGGGGGAGCAACCTTGCCAGGCCGCAGAGAAGGACAATGCAGCCAATTCTGATGAGACCTGATAAGCTAGGGTCAGATGAATGGGAAGAGGACCTCCCCATCAGTGGACTTGGAGAGGGGCAGGCAAAGAGAAGAGGGGGGAAGGGATGTTGCGGAGAATGGAGGAGGGGGCTACAGTCAGGATACAAAGTGAATAAACTGTAATTAAAATATAAAATTAAAATTTAATTAAATTTAAAAAAGCTTATAGTTATAAAGCAAATCTTAGGATTATCAAAGAAAAGCTTTAAATAATATTAAATTTATAACATTTTCAAAGATTAGTAAACATAACTGAATTAGTTTTGTAAGTTTCTGGGTTCAGAGCATTGGCTCTGTGGTTTAAATCACTTGTTGCTCCAGCAACAGACCTGAGTTAGAATTCAAACACCTACATGGCAGAACCAGCTATAACTTTAATCCCAGAGGTCCTGATGCCCTCTTCTGACCTCCATATGCACCGAACACACACACGGTGTACATACATGCCTGCACACAAAACACTCAGAAACGTAAAATAATAAATTCTTTAAAAATCTTTCACAAATATCTTTGTATGAGCAACAAGAAAATATGCATCACAGGTAAAGGATGAGAATATAACTGCATATGAACTACTATACTTTGAAAAGCATATGACAGACAAACTTACAAAAGTAAGCAAGGAATATAAACAGAATTTCCAGATGGAATCCAACTAGTCAGTGTACTTAGAAAATGTTTTTTGCTCTTATTTTGTACTTAAATTTTCAACCTTGGTCATAAGTAATCCTGTATTGATAGGGGAAATAAGAATATTTAAACCCCAAATGTAACCCAAAAATACAATTTCACCTTAATCAAGTTCTTAAAAAAATGAGGTAGATTTTTTCCAATATCAAATGTGGATAAGAACACGCTGGCCATGAAGCTATTTAAATGCAAGTAAGGCTGACGTTTTTCATATCCTGAAAATATTTTTGTATTCACCTCTTCTCACAGTTATTTTGAATATGGGGACACCTTTAAACACATTTATTGCAGCTTTTAGTGTAATGGTGATAATGGGGATCAGCTCAAGTGCTTCTAGTTTGGCACATGGATTGATTATTAAATAAAATATTATTGAATTTATATAGTACGTTAAACTCTGTATTGCTAAACTCTGTAACAGACACTAAAAATTCACTGAACTAAATAAACAATGTCATTGCTTTCATAAATGTTATACCTTATGAATAAAATATTATTCAGAAAGATCTATAATTGAGCTAGATGGCAATATATTCCATGAATAGAAGTTTGTAAGTGTTAAGCTGAGTGAAAAATTAAGTTTCATAATTTGTCAGGTTATATTCACTCCTTGGTACTTATGCAAAATCGGTTCCAGGAGCCCTCTTGGATGCCAAAATCTGTGGATGTACAGATCTCTTGTAAAACTCAGTAACGATTTGCATGAAAATTACACCAATTATCTTGCATAACTTTAGAACATGACTGATAACTATTAATATTAGGTATTTAATAATTTAATAAGATAAAGAACAATAAGAAAATTTAACTGTGTGATGTAAAAGTATCTTTTATTTTCCCAATGCAATTGTCATTTCATAGGCTTACTACCTCTGTCTGCGAAACTATGCCTAGCTTTGGAAGTTTAGTCTCCCTACAATCTGATCTAAGCCTAAAATGTTTTTGGTCTCTGAGACTTACTGCTAAATAAGCTCACCTGTTTTAGTTTCTTCTGAACTCTGGCTTGCTGGTTCAACTCAGCTGCTCTGGCTCAAACTCTTCCCCAAGCTGACTGATTCAACTGGGCTTCCCCTGGCTTCTCACTAAATTGCTCTGGTTGGCCTCAAACGAACTATGGCAACATGTTCTAATCTTCTGGCCCCTTCTTATTGTTGAGCTCATTGTATTCACTTGTGTCTAGCTTGTTCCATCTTCACCTGTGTCTGTACAACTGTCCTGGTAAAAACAGCCTTCTCTCACCCCACCCCCACGTCTGCACTGCTTTCTCCTGAGAGTTGGGTGCATCCTATCTCTGACTCATTCTGTCAGCTTCTACTCTGATTTGTCACTTTGTCTGGCCCTCAACTAAGCATCACTTTCAAACATGTCTGCTTCCTTCTATAACTGATCTTACTTTCATTGTTGCATATTAAAAGTGTGTACTAATGGCATGACTGCATTCAAGCCAGATCACATAGAATTAGGTCTTTGGATGTGATCCATTGCTGGAGCAGTCATGTTGTGGAGTTAAAACCCCTCTACAGTTTCGGTTCAGTTCAAATGTCACAGTTGATTGTAATCATGGATATAGAACCTGTGGATAGCTTAAGTGACTATATTTAGCTACTGCAAAAAATATTTAAAAACAATTGTTTCCAAAGTCTAGCTATCATGAATAAAGCTACTATTAACATAGTTGAGCAAATGTCCTTGTTGCACGGTTGAGTATCTTTCAGATATATGCCCAGGAGTAGTAAATCTGGATCTTGAGGAAGCACTATTCCTAATTTTCTGAGAAACTGGCAGATTAATTTCCAAAGCTGCTATACAAATTTACATTCCGACCAGTAATGGAGGAGTGTTCTCCTGTCTCCACAACTTCTCCAGTATGTGTTGTCACTTGAGTTTTGATGTTAGTCATTCTGATGGGTGTAGGTGGAATCTCAAGGTAGTTTTTATTTGCATTTCCTGGATTACTAAGGACATTAAACATTTCTTTTAAGTGTTTCCCTGCCAAGAAATGGATAAAGAAATTGTGGTACATTTACACATTGGAATACTACTCAGCAACTAAAAACAAGGAAATCATGAAATTTGAAGACAAATGGATGTGACTAGAAAAGATCATCCTGAGTAAGGTAATCCAGAAGCAGAAGAACACACATGGTATTTATTCACTCAGAGGTGGATATTAGCCATAAAATATAGGATAAACCTACTAAGATATATTGTCCTAGAGAAGCTAAACAACAGGGAGAACCCTAGGGAAGATGCTTAATCCTCATTCAGAAGGGTAAACGGGATGTATATCAGAAGAAAGAGAAGATAGGGAACAGGACAGGAGCCTAACACAGAGGGCCTCTGAGAGACTCGACCCATCAGGGTATCAAAACAGATGCTGAGATTCATAATCAAACTTTGGGCAGAGTGCAGGGAAATCTTATGGAAGAAGGGGGAGATAGAAAGAACTGGAAGGGCCAGGAGCTCCAAAAGGAGATCAACAGAGTCAAAAATTATGGGCCCAGGGTAGCCTGCAGAGACTAATGAATAAACCAAGGACCATGCATGAATAGGATACTGACCCCCTGATCAGATGTAGCCCTTGGGCAGCTCAGTCTCCATGAGGGTTCCATAGTAAGGGGACCAGGGTCAGTCACAGGCATGAACTTAATTGTCTGCTCTTTGATCAAATCCCCTTGGTGGGGTGACCTTAGTAGGCTACAGAGAAAAAGGATCCAGACAGTCCTAATGAGACCTGATAAGCTAGGGTTAGACAGTAGGGGAGGAGGACCTCCGCTATTAGTGGACTAGGGGAAGGACATAGTGGGAGAAGAGGGAGGAATAGTTTGACTGGGAGGAGTTGAGAGAAGGGCCTATAACTGTCCCAATTCTGAGAGTAGAGAACAGGGGGAACCCTGTGTTCCTCATAGGCCTGTGAGCAACTGAGTACACCTTCAAGCAAGTGCATGCAGAGCCCCAGATCCAGGGTCCCTCTACACTAGCAGCCAGACATCAGATCGCTCCTACTCACACCCTCATTATGGGCAACATAGGGATTCTTGGGACAGCGTTCTTAACACTGAAGCCCCTGTTTTGCAGGTCTAACAGTGGGATCCAGGCAAACAATTCCTGGGGCCAAGATGGTGCAACCCAGACAGAACTGAATACCAAGAGGACAGTACTACAGGCCTGTGGGCCACTGAGGCATTTAGGCCACTCACACAAGCACATTGTGCCAGTGAGCAATGCCAGCCCCCCCCCACCTGCCCTTATGCTCCCATCAAGGAATCTACTAGCTCTAGCAACCTGTCCATCAAGGCACACTTCTCTGCACATTCCTGAGTTTGCACACATGCACCTGAGACCTTCCTCCCTTAGCTACAGCTGAAACACCAACACCCTCTTGCAAACCTGTGGACCTCTTTCATCTTCCTGAAGAATAATCCAGACTCCAGAAAAAGAAGGACCCAGTCTGAAATACAGATTCCAGGAACAAACAGCAAATGTTACAGATAAGCAGATTGCTAGAGGTCAGTGTAAGAACACATCCAACAAAAATAGGAATACTAGGGGTTTACCTGCAACCCCCCCAAAAAACAATTGATATTTTAATTCATCAGAAACACAGGATAATGATCAATGCTAATTCAGTTAATAGAGGCACATAAAGAAATGAACAGAGCTCTCAAAGAAATACAGGCAAATACAGTCAAACAAATAGAGGCACATATAGAGGCATATAGAGAGGAAATGAACAACAACAACAAAAAAGGCTAGCATGGAAAGGCAGGAATCCACATTCAAACAGATGAAGTACATGGTGCAAGACATGAAAGCAGAATTAGAATCAATAAAGAAAACACAAACAGAGAAAATCCTGGAGCTGGAGAACTTGGAGAAAAGATCAGGAACCACAAAGTTAAGCAACACCAACAGAATATTAGAGATGGAAGAGAGAATTTCAGGCACTGAAGATACAGTTGCAGAAATTGATATATCTTTCAAAGATAAATAAAATCAGAAAGTTAGAAATGCAAAACATCCAATAAACTGTGACCCTTGAAAAGACGAAATCTGAGAATAATTGGAATAGATGAAAAGGAAGATTCCAAACTCCAAGTTTAAGAAAATATTTTCAAGAAAATCATATAAATTTTTTCCAACTTAAAGAGATGTCCATAAACATACAAGAGGCCTACAGAAAACCAAATAGACTAGGCCAGAAAAGAAACTCCTCATGTCACATAATAGTCAAAACACTAAATCTACAGAGCAAAGAAAAAATATTAACACTAGCAAGGGAAAAAGGCCAAGTAACATATAAATGTAGACCTATGAGAATTACACCAGACTCCTCAACGGAAACTATGAAAGCCAGAAGGGCCTTGGCAGATGTCCTGCAGACTTTAAGGGACCACAGATGACAACGCAGACTACTGTAACCAGCAAAGTGTTCAGTTCATCATAGATGGAGAAAACAAAACATTCCATGACAAAACTATACTTAAAGAATATCTATACAGGAACCCACCCTATATAAGATACTAGAAGGGAAATTCTAATTTAATAAAACCAACTACACCCAAGAAAACACAGGATATAAATAACTTCACAACAAAAAATTAAAAGAAAACAAACATGGAAACACAATAATACCACCAACAACACAATAAAAGGAGCTGACATTCATTGGGAAGACTTATCTATCAAAATCAAATGACTCAACTCTGCAATGAAAAGACAGAGACTAACAGAATGGTTGTGGGAACAGTATCCAAGAAACATGTCTGCAGCAAACATAAACACGCCCTCAGAGTAAAGGGCTGGAAAAAGGTATTTCAAGCAAATGGACCCAGAAAACAAGCTGGAGTAGCTATCGTAATATATAATAAAATAGATGTCCAACCAAAATTAATAAAAAAAATGAGGAGGGACACTTCATTTGCATCAAAGGAAAAAATACACCAGGAGGAAATAACAATCTTGAGCGTCTATGCCCCAAATACAAGAGCACCTGCATTTTTAAATGAAATATTATTAAAGCCTAAATAACACATTGATCCCAACACCTTAGTAGTGGGAGACTTCAGCATCCCACTCTCACCAAAGGACAGATCATCTAAACAGAAGCAAAAGAGAGAAATAAAGGCACTAAATCAAATGGACCTAATAGATGCCTACAGAACTTTTCACCAAAACTCAAAAGCATATAGCTTCTTTTTTTAGCACCTCACAGAACATTCTCAAAAATTGACAATATAGTCAGGCATAAGGTAAGCCTCATACAAGAAGATCAAAATAATCACTTGTATTATTCAGACTACCGTGTACTAAAACTAGACATCAACAACAACAAAAATAAAATAAAGCCTACACACACATGAAATCTAAACAACTCTCAACTCAGTGACAGCTGGGTCAGGGAAGGAATGAAAAAAAAAATTGAGACTTCCTAAAACTCACACAAACTAATGAGACACAATGAAAACAGTGTTAAGAGGAAAGTTGGTAGCACTAAGTGTCTTCAGAAAGAAGTTTGCGACATCTCATACAAGCAACTTAATGGCACACCTAAAAGCCCTAGAAGAAAAAGAGGCAGACACACTCAAGAGGATTAGATGATTGGAAATAATAAAAATCAGAGCTGAAATCAATGATTTAGAAACAAAGAAAACAATTCAAACAATCCACAAAACCAAGAGCCGCTTCTTTGAGAAAATCCGCAAGATAGACAAACGCTTAGTCATACTAACTAAAAGGCAGAGAGAAACTATCCACATCAGCAAAATCAGAAATGAAAAGAGGACTTAATGACTGACACTGAGGATATTCAAACAATCATTAGGTCTTATTACAAAAGCCTATGTGCCACAAAATTTGAAAATCTAAATGAAATGGACAATTTTCTAGATAGATTTCACTTACCAATATTAAATCAAGATCAGGTAAATAGAATAAATAGTCCTATATCCCCTAATGAAATAGAAACAGTCATAAAAAGCCTCCCTTCCAAAAAAATCCCACGACCAGATGGATTTGGCTCATAATTCTACCAAACCTTCAAAGAAGAGCTAACTCCAATTCCCTTCAAACTATTCCACAAAATAGAAACAGAAGGAACATCAACAAACTCATTCTATGAGACTAGTCACATTGATACATAAACCTTACAATGACACTCCCCCCCCCAAAAAAAAAGAGAGAACTTCAGGCCTATCTTTTTCTGAACATTGATACAAAAATACTCAATAAAATACAAGCAGATTCCAAGAACACATAAAAGATATCATCCACCATGACCAAGTACTCATCATCCCAGGCATGCAGTGATGGTTCACTATCTGGAAATCCATCAATGTATTATACCATATAAACAAACTGAAGAAGAAAACCACATGATCATCTCCTTAGATCCCGAAAAAAGCATTTGACAAAATCCAACACCCATTCATGTTTAAAGTCTTGGAGAGAACAGGGATAGAAGGCACATACCTAAATATAGTAAAGAAAATATACAGCAAGCCTATAGCCAATATCAAACTAAAAGGAGAGAAATGTAAATCAGTCCCACTGAAATCAGGGACAAAGCAAGTCTGCCCACTCTCTCCTTATTTCTTCAACAGAGTACTGGAAGTCCTAGCCAAAGCAAAAATACAACTAAAGGAGAACAAGGGGATACAAATCCGAAAGGGAGAAGTCAAAATATAATTATTCTCAGATGATATACTAGTATACATGAGCAACCCCAAAATTTCAACTACAAAACTCCTACAGCTGATAAACACATTCAGCAAAGTGGCTGGATACAAAATTAAGTCAAAAAAATCAGTAGTCCTCATGTATATGAGAGACAAAAAGGTTGAGAAAAAAAATTAAGAGAACTACACCATTCACAATAGTCACAAATAATGTAAAGTACCTTGAGGTGACTCTAATCAAGCAAGTGAAAGACCTGTTTGGAAACAACAACAACAACAAAACTTCAAGTCTCTGAACAAAGAAATTGAAGAAGACATCAGAAGATGGAAAGATCTCCTATACTCGTGGATTGGTAGCATTAACACAGTGAAAGTAGCCATCCTGCCAAAAGCAATCTACAGATTCAAAGCAATTCCTTATCAAAATACCAACAAAATTCTTTACAGAACTTGAAATAACTATTCTTAATTTCATATGGAAAAACAAAAAATCCAGAATTGCTAAAATAAGCCTGTACAATAACAGATTGTCTGGAGGTAACTCCATCCCTGATCTTTAGCTGTACTACAGAGCAATAGTAATAAACCTGCATGGTACTGACATATAAACAGAATGGTGGATCAATGGAATCAAATAAAAGATCCAGAAATAAACATGCACACTTATGGACACTTGATTTTTGACAAAGAAGCCAAAACCATATAATGTAAAAAAGACAGAATCTTCAACAAATGGTGCTGGTCTAACTGGATGTCTACATGTAGAAAAATGCAAATAGATCCATATTTATCACCCTGAACAAAACTAAAGAACAAGCGAATCAAAGACCTCAACATAAAAACAGACACACTAAACCTGTTAGAAGAAAAATTAGGAAAGAGCTTTGAACTCATTGGCACAGGAGACAACTTCCTGAACAGAACACCAATAGCTCAGGCTCTAAGCAACAATCAATAAATGGGACCTCATGAAACTGAAAAGTTTTATAAAAGCAAAGGACACTGTCATCAGAACAAAATGACAGCCTACAGACTGGGAGAGCATCTTCACCAACCCTATATGTGACAGAGGGCTAATATCCAGAATAAATAAAGAACTCAAGAATTTAAAAAGCAAGAAATCAAGTAATCCAATTAAATATGGGATACAGAACTAAACAAAGAATTCTCAATAGAGAAATATCAAATGGCAGAGAAACACTTAAATGCTCAATATCCTTAGTAATCAGGGAGATGCAAATCAAAACGACCCTGAGATTTCACCTTACAACCATGAGAATGGCTAAGAACAAAACCTCAAGTGACAACATATTCAGGAGAGGATTTGGAGAAAGGGGAACCCTCCTCTACTACTCCTGGGAATGTAAACTTGTACAACCACTTTTGAAAGCAATCCGGTGCTTTCTCAGACAGTTAGGAATAGTGCTACCTCAAGATCCAGCTATACCACTCCTAGGCCTATATCCAAAAGATGCTCAAATACACAACAAGTGCATTTGCTCAACCATGTTCATAACAGCTTTATTCTTAATAGTCAGAATCAGGAACAACCCAGATGTTCCTCAACTGAGGAATGGATACAGAAATTGTGGTCCATTTACGCAGTGGAATACTACTCAGCAATTAAAAACAAGAAAATAATGGAATTTGCAGGTAAATGGCGGGAACTACCAGAGTGAGATATCCCAGAAGCAGGAAGACACACACGGTACATACTCACTTATAAGTGGATATTAGACATATAATATAGGATAAATATACTAAAATCTCTACACCTAAAGAAGCTATACAAGAAGGAGGACCCTGGGTAAGATGATCAATACTCATTCAGAAAGGCAAATGGGACTGATATCAGAAGAGTGAGAAAAACAGGAAATAGTACAGGAGCTACCACAGAGGACCTCCTAAGAAGACTGAACCCAGCAATGTATTGAAGCAGATGCTGAAACTCATAGCCAAACTTTAGGCAGAGTGCAGGGAATCTTATGAAAGAAGGGAGAGAAAGGCCTGGAGGGGACAGGACCTCCATAATGAGAGAAAAAAAATACATGAAATCTGGGTACATGGTTCTTTTCTGAGACTGATACTCCAAATGAGGACGATGCATAGAGATATCCTAGAACCCCTACAGAGATGTAGCCCCATGGCAACTCAGTGCCTCTGTGGGTTCCAAAGTAATGGGAATAGGGGCAGTCTCTGACATGACCACAGTGGCCAGCTCTTGATAGCCAACCCCCTGAGGGGGAAGCAGCCTTCCCAGGCCACAGAGGAAGACAATGCAGCCAGTCCTGATGAGACCTGATAGGCTAGGGTCAGATGGAATGGGAGGAGGACCTCACCTATCACTGGACTTGGAGAAAGGATATGGTAGGGTGCTACAGCTGGGATACAAAGTGAATACATTTTAATAACCTTTTTATACATTTATTAATGTATAAAAATACATTAATATTTATTAATGTATAAAAATTGATGTATAAAAATGTATAAAAATTTATTAATGTATAAAATACATTAATAAATGTATAAAAAGGTTACAACTTTGATATTGTATACCCCCTTGCAGCCCACTTGCTAAGGCAAGTCCCATACTAGGACGTATTACTCCCCAGCAGTAAAAGATACTAAGATATGCTATCTTTACTTAGAAATTTTGTATACTTAATAATTTAATATTTTTAATTATCTTCTGTGTAACAAATTATAATATATGTGTGTATATATGTAACTAATTGCTTCTTTATCCTATCTCATATATGGTTTTCCATGTATTAAGTCATGTTACTTGAAAATAAGTCTAGGTGCGACTATCCTTCACTAATCCTCAATCAAATAGTCTTTTCACTGGTTTTGTCCCAATATGATTAGTTTATTACATTGATTACATTACTTATTAGAAAAGTGATGAATGATTTTGTCAATCAACCTCATTTTATAAGAAACTATAAAAATTTCACTTTTAGCTGATTGTTTCAAAAATGTTACTAATATTAAGATAAGAGCTCAGGAAGTTGAATCAAATGCATATTATGGAGATGAACAGAAATGTGATTGCAGAATTGCACTCTTGAGATAACTATTCTTATCAATGAAGGAGTGACATGGTTATGAAGAAACTTGCTTAGATTCCAAAGTGATTGTGATCAAAGAAGACAGAATTTTTCTTCGATTTAATATTTATTTTGAAGGTAAAACCAATAATGTTTACTAATAGATTGCATTATAATGCTGTACATGTAGAAACTGTAAAAACAGTTAGTAAAAATAAAAGTTGAGTTTTTGGCTCCTGTCTCGAGTAACAGTTTATATATATTGACATTATTACAAGAGAAGTTAAGGGTATTGGAAGAAACAGATGGAGGGAAAAGGTAGTATATAAGAATCATATTTTGTTCTTATTCATGAGTGTTTACAACTTTAAATTGAAATATAGATTACTGGGCATCATTTGGCAAGATGAAATTTGCAATTACGAGCAATATTTAGGCTAATTACACATATTTTTAGTGTTGGTGGGTGGATAATATTTAAACTTATAAACACAGAAAGAATTAACACTTAAACATGCAAGAGATTCTTTTAAATAGCTTTCACACTATACCAAGTACTCTAACTTTAGTGATGTAGTATCTGGACCCTCGTGGTTTGACACATGTTCTCTGGGTTATTCAGCTTTTCATCACTGTGGCAAAGAAAGAGAGAAAATCTATGCAAATGGAAGTTATTTTTCTTTTAGGGCTCATGGTTTTAGTGTGTCCTGGCAAGTCACCATCACATCGATGCTTGTGAGTGAGAAGAACATTATGACAGAGAGTACTCAATCAAGAGGATGGAAGCTGAGAAGAGAGAAAAACATAAGTGGCCAGGTTCCCAGTATTTCTATAAAAGGCAAATCCACAATGGCCTCATGTCTTTCCACTACATGAGAACTCCCCAGGCTGACAGCAATGTCAACAAGTCCTGGCTGGAGCAGACACACTTCTCTAGATCAACATGAGTAGAGAAGACCCAGCAAATCTGTGTGAAAATCACATTTTACGATGCATGTGCATTGACTAGGCCTGTATCTGCTATCTGCTCATGCAGTCATCAGAGTCCTAGTATTACTATCATTATTCTAGATGTGAGCAGTAAAAACAGGCACTCTGTGTGGTTCAGGTACAAGGCTCCTCTATCACGCCATAAACATGAATCTGAATACTGGTTTTCCTCTTAAGAGTTAGCCACCAATGTGAAACAAACACATATAAGCAACTACAAGGGGAGGATGCTCAGAATAGCACAGGATTACTTTATGTCTTTTGTGAAATGTGGAGAAGCAAGTGGGTGTTGGTAAATGAGGTGTTAAATTACCTAGAGTGTGAGCACTGCTTTGCTTTCTAGGTTTCTAAGGTGCCTTTCACTTGCAAATTATCTCTCTGATTTCAGAGAAGAATGGTTTTGGTCCAGCTGGCAAATGATTCCAAGCAATATGCTTCTTACTCCACTTGCTGCATAAAAGCCACCACTCATTCTGGGAAGAAACAGAATTGATCCTATATTTGAATTTCACCACAAATAATGTAGCTTGCTGTCATGAGGGGCGGTGTTTGTTCTGCCTTTAGTGCTTGCTGTGCATGCTGGAAATTCTGGCAGTTCTTATAATCCTGTATTACTGAGAACAGTGACTTCATATTTTTATAGTGAATCTGATGTGATTGTTAGTCCAGAACATTTAATAAATTTAAAAATTGCTATCACGTTGCCTCACATATCCTTGCAAGAGCATAGTCTCTCATGGTAAATAACTATTGGACAGAAGGAATAACACAAGCTACATTTAATCTAGACTTTTGAATATATATATATATATGTATATATATTCCACTTATAGCTATATTTTTTATTTGGCAAATAATATAACTATGCCATTTTTGTTGTCAGAACTGATCTCATCATTATCTTAAACTCATCATTTATTTAATTTTATGTTACGTATTGAGACTGAAGCTGGTAACTTGTAAGAATCCTAAGGACACTCCACCACTAAGCCACATTCCTGCCCATATTTATTGTTACAACATACATTTTGCTTCTTGAAGCGTTAATTAGCATATCCATTAACATGATGATGCAGTATATATATATATGTATTTATTAAATATTACAAAGGTACAGCAAAGAACAAACAATAGCCATTAAAAAGATGAATATTAAATATGAAGCAACGTAGTTTTAAGGAAGCAATATAAAAAATGTACTATTTTTTTCTTTAATATGAATACCTAAAACAGGCAGTATGAGTTATATTGATTATGAACAAATATACAAAATTGAAGGTGATAGTTACTACAAATGAAAATGTGGTGATATTTTTGTTGTTGTTGTTGTTCTGTTTCTTTGCTGCTATGAAAACAAGCCACAGACCAGGTAAATGTGTATGTGTGCTAAGGGTTTTATGTTGTGTGGTACAAATGCAAGGAGAAGTGTGCATACTTGTTAAATAAAAACAACCAGAGGGTTGGTGAACCAATCCCTTTCTCACTAATCATTTTTTTGCAGGTAATAATCCACTTCTGTAGTAAAGTACAGTCAATTTAGGAGGATGATGCCTGATCATATCTTTAAACTCTCAACCTCTGAACACTATTCAAGCATTAATTACATTACAGTATGAGCTATTATTACTATATTATTTTATTACTATTATCCATGCTGTAGCCTCCTCCCTCATCTCCTCCTGGTCCCACTGTCCCTTCCTTTCACCTCCTTGTACCCCTCCCCTAGTCCATTGATAGGGAGACCTCCCCTACTATCTGTCCCTAGCCTATCAGGTCTCATCAGGACTGTGGGATCCTCTTTCTCTGTGCCCAAGTAAGGCCACCTTGCCTGTGGGAATTGATCACAGAACAGGCAAGCAAACTCATGCAAGTGACTGCCCCTGCTCTGCTTACTAGTGAACCCCATGGACACTGAGTTTCCCATGGTCTATGTCTAAGCAGGGGGTCTAGGTCCTCTCCATGCACGATCTTTGGTTGATTCATCAGTATGTGCAGGACCCCCTGGGCCCTGAAACTGACAACACATGCTGGAGAGGTTATGGAGAAAAGAGAACCTGCCTCCATTGCTGGTGGGAATGTAAACTGGTACAACCACTTTGGAAATCACTCTGGTACATTCTCAGACAATTATGAATAACGCTACCTCAAGATCCAGCTATACCACTCCTAGGCATATATCTAAAAGATACTCAAGTATACAACAAGGGCATTTGCTCAACCACGTTTATAGAAGCTTTATTGGTAATAGCCAGAATCTGGAAACAACCCAGATGTCCCTCAATTGAGGAATGGATACAGAAATTGTGGTACATGTACACAATGGAATACTACTCAGCTATTAAAAACAATGAAATTGTCAGGCAAATGGTGGGAACTAGAAAAGATAATCCTGAGTGAGGTATCCCAGAAGCAGAAAGATACACATGGTATATACTCACTTATAAGTGGATATTAGCCACATAATATGGGATAAAACACCTGGAGGGGACAGGAACTCCACAAGGAGGCCAAAATATGAGTTTTTAAGAGTACATTCAAAAAATGAATGTTTTCTTTAAGATGGAAAGAAAAAGATCAAAGAAACTTGATATTGTTCCTTGAAAACAATGCTTCTTTGTACATACCTTCTATTCTGTTGACCCTCTGCCTCTCTTATTGCCATGACATTCTCATTTTTTGTTTTTGTCCATAAATCTAGATATTCCTCCCTTTTTGTCTAGTGACCTGTCTGTACTGACACATCTAGTATATCTTCTCTAACTCAGCTGTCATGTTTTCACCTTCTAACTCCACTTATTTCTTTGTTTTTCTCCGTTCTTTTACCTCTAGCTGAAGATACTACTTCCTTGGGAAGTGTAAGACAAACACATTTTTTTAAAGTACTAATTTTCCTATTTCATGCTAATTTTCCCATCTCCTGCTTCTTGACTATTATGGTTTCCACATGTCCTGGGAGGTTTTGCTCTAGAAAAGACATATTTAACTCTTCTCTAAGACCAAGCTTTTCTTAAATAGTGATCTTACGACATTTTCTGAAGAGCATTGCTTTGGTCCTTGATGAGATCACATCTTCAACTTTTCTGTACTGCATTGTCCTCTTTATCATAGACATAGGCTGAAATTGTCTATCACATATGTTTTCATGGAATTTATGATATCTTTTGGATAATCTTGGAAATAAAATGTAGACATCGGTCTTTTAAAAAGAAAAAAGAAATACGTTTTTAAACATCTGCTTTTGTGGTGGTTTGAAGGAGAAGGATCTGCACAGGCTCATATGTTTGAATTCTTCGTGAAACTCTTTGAGAAGAGTTAGGTATGGCTTCGTTGGAGGAGGTCTGTCAGACCCAGTGATACTCCTTCTGCCTGATGCTTGTTCAGGATTTAACACTCTCAGCTACTGCTCCAGATCCATCCCTGTTTACTTCTCACTTGGATGATCATGGATTAAGCCACTAAAACCATAAACAATACTAATTATATATATCCTTTTATAAGAGTTGCCTTGGTCATAGTGTCTCTTCCCAGCAATAGAACAGTGACCAAGACAACTATTTTCTGTTTGTTTGTTTTGTTTCCTTCATTTGCAAATGTTGTCTCTAAATCTAGTCATAACACTGTCATTTGTATGTTATGATGAAAACATACTTATCCTCATGGTTTTAACAACATCTGTTGAGCCAGACCCTAAGCATCACTCTTAGGTTTGTTTGCTTTTTTTTTTTTTTTCCTTTAATTTCTAAACAGCATTTTCCATAATTGGTGGAATTTTGAAGACTCCTTTCTCATATTTTTCTGCATTCTACTGGAGTCCTATATACTTTGTACATTGAAGCTTTTTTCTTTTGAAAAGTACTTTAAATTATAGACGTCTCAGTAGTAATTAAGACTGATACTTTTGAACATATATTCCTCCTATACAGAGCTGATCTTCTCGTGTAATACGTTAAGAACAAAATGCAAAGCAGCAGGAGGCAGGGACAGAAGAATCCAGATGTCCCACAAGGTTGATATTACCATCTTTTACCACCACAATCAGACACAGGACTGTTTTGGCCCTGGCTGAATAATTTTGATGACCCATGGGTACACAGTAGGGGTATGTCTGCATTTGTAACCAGATGGCAATGATGCTCACGTGCTGACACAGCCTGAAGAGAGTCTCTACGCTTATTCTATTTTTGTTGTGGCAACATCCCTACCAGAGAAAAGTCACCCTTGAACAACAACTTGAAGGAAATATGTCACTTGAATGTGAAACTGTCTTGAAGCAGTCTTGAGAACAAATCACATTTTCTTTTCCTAGAAACGTTACTGGCCATACCATTCCTGATGGAGGCAGAACAAAGTGGAGGTAGAGATGTATGACTGGACAGCTTCCTTTTGATAGAAAAACGTGGCAGCTCATCATAATGCATGCATTTGGAGGATGCCTCCTGGTCATCATCACTGTCAAGAGAGGGGCTGGGGAGAGGGCATTTGCACACTCCTATTTTATAATTCTGTGATAATAATCTTATTGGGAAAACCCATGATTCTTGCTAATTTTAAAATCATGGAAGAAAATCAGTCAGCCTTACTCTATATACCATCAAAATAAAGCAAAGATAGACATGGAACTGGGTAGATAGGGAGGTGAAGAAGTCTGTAAGGAGCTTACGGAGGGAGAGAAAAATGATTGAGGTACGCTGAATGAATTCTTTAAATAAATAAAATGGGAGAAAAAGAAATAAATTAAATTAAATCAAATGTAATTATAAATTACTTAATCCAGATTATTTGGTGCCAACATATATAGGAATATTTTTAAAGACCACAATATTCAATATATCTGAACACTGAAATATTATGTGAAATTTGAAATATTTAAAAAAAATCAAGTTATTTGTCCCTGTTACAACATGCAGACTACACAATCACAGAAATATAAAGAGATCATTTTATGATTGATTAATTTAAGATTCAGTGTTTTGTTTAAGCTTTAAATATGAACCACGATAACACAAAGTATCCTGAAATAAATCTGGAGTCTCATATGTAATTATTTGTCTTGAGAATTAGAAATAAGATTTTATTTAAATTCCTACTTAAAAAACAGTCTTCTTGAATGCCCAAATGTCAATTGTATGTGCAAATTTCATGTTTTCATACTGCTTCGGAATCACTGCATAGGCAAACAAATAGTCTGACAGTTAATGATTCACTTGCATGTGCAAACCTACAATTTTACCATAGAGATAGCAATTGTTATATGGAAATATTAATCCATGAAAATATATTTGCTAGGTCTCCTTTGTCTCTTTCTAAAGACATCAATTCTTAGATAGTATTATATTTATACCCAATAATTCTATCAATATTTCAGGATTAAAGAAATTATTTAAATTTAAAATTACAAATATATTTGAAAATAAAACCTCTTATTGGTTGTTCCTAAGGAACATAAAATTTTGTCGTTTTTATCACAAACTTAGAGAATACAATGTGTACATTCATGAAATGCCTCTATATATTTGATTAGAAATATAAACTTGTGATACAGCTGACTCGGAATTTATCATCTTAGCACTTTTCAACCTGAAATAGCATAAAAGCCTTTTTCTTCCAAAGACCAATATTTAAAGGGTGTTGATTTATGTAAATCAATAATTTATCAACTTGCTGACTCTTCTTGCTGCCAGCCAGATGCTTCTCGCTTTGCTAGGCCAGACAATGTCAGCTGCAGCATATAATGGCTTCTGCTTCATGTAGAAATAAGAGCATAAATATTTTAAAAATCCTGCTACAGGAAGTAAGGAGGGTAGGGGTGAGGGTGAGAGATTTTACTGGTTTATTGTGAGAGTAGAACAAGTCTACATATTTTATGGGTTGGTTTTATCAGAAGTGAAGGCAGGGACGTCTCATAGCCCGATTTTTATCTCCTAACAAGACTGACAGACCAAAGTCTTTTCATAGCAATTTGTTGAAGACATCTGGTGAAGCCTTCTAAGGGATGAACACACTGCAGAGTGTTCCTCTGGTATCAGTTGGCATGGCAACCAGTAAAAGACTATTCAACATCAGTAGGTTTCAAAAGGTTGAGGCATAGTTGAAAATCCATTTGGGCTCCTACCTGCAAAATTCTTTTGAAAATGCACTAAATCTTTTCTTAGGGCTCTAGAGACTGAAGCAATATGTACAAATGTAGTACCTTCAATCTTAAATAATTTTAAAAACATGGGATTAATGATTACAGTCACCAGAGGTATTACAAAAGATAAAGACTTATAGCCATCGTGAAGGAGAGGCTATTAGTTGAAATATGTTGTTTTGTGTCTCATCATAAAAGAAAAAAAGTGTTATGTGTAGATTTTGGAAGTTTTAAGAGTCAAATGAATGCAAGAAGATTTTGACATGTCATTTTTAAATCATATATACACATATATATGATTTTACAACTATGTTAAAGCAAAATATTTTGTGATTCATTTATTTATAACTCATTTGAAGTCCCATCAACACTAGTAATGACTTTATGAGTTCCATCCAAGACAATATGTGTTAAACAAAATGGAAAACAACCATGATGCATTATACAAATATATGCTGACTTGTTTTGGAGATTCATAGCTACAGTTTTATAATGAAGTAAAAGAGTCTAGAAGTGTACTCTAAAAATGTATAACTTGAAGAAAATAAATTAAAATATGCTGTATCATTACCCTTGAGCATGTGTTTTAGGGCCTAAGTGTTACATATAAATTATCCATTCACCAGAGTAGAGCCATACATTTAATTTCTAAGTAAAGAAATGCTTTCATAAAATTCAACAGATAAAGTTTTTAGTAGCTGTTGGATTTTTAATGGCCCACATAGTTGTGTATCTAGCCTAAAAATAGTCACCACTACTATCTTGAAAGCACACAGCAACACATTGCTTGATCATCGCAATAGTAAATAAATTAAATGCTAGGCAGTAGTCTAAGATCTATATATTACCTCAGTACCTCTTTTATTTTTATCACCAATTTCCACAGATAGCTGTTATTGTTATGAATGTATAAACTGGCATAGACAAGGTTAAGTGATTCTTACTGGGAGTGATTGGAAAAGTACAGAAGAATGGGCCTACATGTACCCAAAGATGTTCAGATTTGGGAAAATCTAAAAACTTTGAGAAAGAGTGATTTTTTTTTCATTAAAAATGATGAATGTTTCTACACATCAATGCCCTCAGGTCCCAAAAATAACTTTGCAAAACAAATCTTAGTGGCTTCCAGAAATCTAGACAAGTCTTATGAATTTTAAAGCTCACAGGTTATTGCTGAAGAAAAGACTGCATAACCAGGCTTATCTTGCATCCTCTGTGGGGTTCCGCCTGCCTATATACTGCCGACAGTACTTACTTGAAGGGAATATTGGTAGTAAATGATGTACAAGGCTTCAATTTCCTTTCCTTATCTCACTTCACATTGACAGTCTTTAGTGAAAGGCGCTTTGCCCTAAACCCAGCAGATGGATTCTTCTCCATTCTGAAGGTCATTGGATTAAGGAACAAAGAATGTGCAGAAACACACAATTAGTATGACATATGAACTTAATTTAAATGGACAAAACTAAATTTTTAATTAGAACATATGTTGACTACATGTCCTTGGGGAACTAACAGTTGTGCTTTCTGTTTTGCTGAACTGGCTGTTGACAGTGATGTGACAATCCAATCTAATGCTAAAGCAGACGTCTGAAATGCCAAAGAGCTTCAGTGAAATAGGAATCATGAGGAGCATCTTCTTGTAGAATGACAGGTTTTATCACTTCACCCTTCATCTGAGCAGAAGAAAATTTCATGAGAAAACCTGGTCTTTACTCACTTCCATGCTAACTTCAGACCTGTTATTCTACTGTGGCTTCAAACACCCTTGTACATACAGTATCTATGCCCCACATCACATCTGAAGATCCACCTCATACTAAGGCTGACTGCTCACACCCATAGTATTTGTTAAAAAAAAAAAAAAACGGCAATCTATTTTGGCAGATGAAGGTTGCATATGGAGAGAAGCCATTGTAGAGTTTCAGTTAAAGAAGAAAATACTAGTACCAAAAAAACTAGTACCATAGTTTTGTAATTTCAATGTGCTTCTCGCACAAGCCTTAGAAAATTCAAGGGTTGTATAAAACATTGGCAATTTGCTAGCTTGCAGAGTAAATGACAATGGAACCATCTAGTCTAAGAGTGGATCTCGATGAGGCTAGAAATTTTTTCAACCTGAGAACGTGGTAAAGACAACACAAAAACAGGCCCCACACATCTCAAGCAGGAAAGGTGTCCTGAAAGCAGGTTTGCCATTGCCAGAAAGGAATTAGATGAGATTTTATAATGGGTTTGGAAGGATGCAAAGCCTTGTACTAACCAACGTGGCAGGATGAGTTTTCGGTGTATGAATTGTTAATTTGGGCAAAAATTACATCTTAATGAAATTTTAACATGTTTGATTTAAAACAAACAAACAAAAACCCGAAATCTCATGGCTAAATACTCTCAATGTTGCTGGTGAATGTGTAATACCAGTACTACTTAAAAGGGCCATAAAAGACTAGACATGTTGGGTGATGTCTCCAAGGTTTAGCTCCTTCCCTTCTTCTGAATTTGGACATGGTTGTTGATGCTCCTGGTCTGCATGTAATTTAACACAAACTTGGAGATATATTCAAACTAATTTTCAATTAATTATTCCTCAAGTGAATAATTAGACATACTTGTATTCAAAATTACTCGAGTTTCCAACATGAGCATCATGTATTCTAACAAAGCACATAGCTTTAACTAATATTTAATTTCATATCTCTTGACCCTTTTGAGACTAGATATAAGAAAATTTAAAAAATAATCTATGTTCTATGCCCTACCTCCTCCTTCACTTTAATTTTTTATTAATTTTATTCATTAGTTTTAGAATATATATGGATTCAAACACAGAAAACACACAGAGAGACACAAACAGCACACACACACACACAAGCACACAATGAAAAAGTCTCTACCAGCTTAAATTTACATCTTCACCCTTCCTTGGACACCATGCTCTAACCAAAATTGTATCAGCTTCTCCTCTTTTTGTTGTTTACTATATGTTGTTTTGCTGAGACAGGTCTCACTGTAGCCTCAGACGGGCGAGTATCTCGTTATTTAGTCTAAACGAGTCTCCAACTTATCACCCCCTCCTTAAGCACCCACTTGCTGTGGGTACTAGTATTACTTGCACTTACTAATAATTACAGATACTAGCAGATGCCATCAAGCCTAGCAGCTTCACACTTTCATAAACTAATCTGTTCAGAAACTCATCAGACCTGGAGACCAAGAATGTCACCACTCAGTGCACATCTTAAATTGCAATTAATTATACTCAGATTGAGTTTCAAAGCAGTTCTCTTGTTTGCCTTGTTGGTGACTGGCCCACTTAGTTCTTGTTCTTTATTATAGTTCGGCTGTTTGAAACCAAGAGAACATTTGAGAAGAATTAACAGGTTTTAATCAATATTTATTGGGTCCCAAATATATGGACAGAATACTTGGACGTAAAAATAAAAAAAGGTGCCGACTTCTCCTCTCAGAGGCTTGAAGCAAGGTGCGCAGTGCAAGGCCCCTCACTTTTTTCCACCACGCTGGCACTGTGTCTCAGTGCTTAGGGAGCATGAAATAGGGACTGACCTGTACTGACAGAAAGGTCAAGGAAAGGTTTCACGAGGGAAGTGATATTTGAGCTGCAATTTAAAGGATGGATGGGTCTCAGTTGGATGGAAAAGGGACAGGGGGAAGAAATTCTAAGGAGAGGGAAAACAATTGAGATGAGCCTAGAGGCAGGAAGACATATTTTGAAGAAATATTCTACAATGTAAAATTGGGTAAGTGACCTTCCTGTCAGGGTACTGGGTTGTGTGGATAGAATTTTGATTCATAGGAAATAAGGGAAAATAAAAATTGCTTGCCACTCAACAATGGTCTTTATTACTTCTAGAAGAACTGAACCAGAATTATTATTTTTTTTTCTAAGCACTTCAGACACAGAGCAGTCACCTGAAGAAGAGGGAGAGGGCCCTAGGGGCAGGATAGAGATAACCCCTAAGCATGAACCTCACCTGAAGTTCCTTCCTATTCTTGATAAATGTTATTGACTCCTGTACTCTGTACTTGGGAGAACTAGGGTGGTTAAAAATGTCAGTGGCACCACTTTTGAAGCCTTCCCAATAGTGAGGAAAAATGCAGAGCAGAAGCAGCCTGGAAGCAGCTGTGAGATGCAGGGTGGGTTACTGGGAAGCATAGGATCCTGAGTGACTTGCAGTTTCCTGTAAAAGAGTCCAAGAGTTAAGTAGGGTCGATGAGTAAGAACTAGCCTCACAAAGTCTCTGGTAGGTTAAACTTTTCAGAGCCTTTTTCCTCACTTGTGAAATGAAGGCCACAGGCTGGATCCAGAGGCCTTATTCTTTGGACGTGTCAGTGGACTTGGAAAGGGGCATGGTGGAAATGAGGGAGGGAGGGTGGAATTGGGAGGGAATGAGGGAGTGGGACACGGCTGGGATACAGAGTTAATAAAATGTAACTGATAAGAAAAAAATAAAATTAAATTAAAAAAAAAAGAATTAAAGGGAGAGTTTTAAATCTCCTTGTGCCTGGGAGCTATGCAGACCCAGAACTACATCCTTGTCTTCAAGGGGTGTGGCTAGGCCTTGATAATAACTTAAAGCTCCACAAGAGTTCTAATGTACAGCTAGCATTCAAGATCACTGTACGATATGTAAAATCGATCAAGGCAGGCCCAAGAGGAAACTAGATAAACAACAAGAAAACTTCTATTTATCGCTTCTCAAACAGTGAGTTATCTCCTTTGCTGTATGTCATCCCCCCAGCTCCCATGCTGTACTGGAAGGACTAGGAAGCTCCCACTGGGAAAGTGCCAGCACTGCCAATTTGTCAGCATTTTTTTTCTTTGCTCTTCTTTTTTTTTTTTTTTTTGTATTTTATTTTTTTCTTATCACTTACATTTTATTAACTCTGTACCCCAGCCATGTCCCAATCCCTCATTCCCTCCCAGTCCCTCCCTCCCTCCCTCATCTCCACCATGCCCCTTGCCAAATCCACTGAAAGGGGGGACCTCCTCCCTATTCATCTGATCCTGTTTTATCAGGTATCTTCAGGACTGGCTGCAAAGCTCTCCTCTGTGGCCTAACAGGACTGCTCCTCCCTTGGGGGGTGGGGAGGCCAAAGAGCCAGCCATTGAGTTCCTGTTAGAAATAGTCCTTGTTCCCCTCATTATGGGAAACCAATTGGTTACTGAGCTACCACACGCTACATCTGAGCAGAGGTTCTAGGTTACATTCATACATGGTCCTTGGTTGCATGTCAGTCTCAGAAAAAACCCTGTGCCCAGATATCTTTGGTCCTTGTGGAGCTCCTATCCTTTCCTCATCAGACTAACTCCCCTTCTTTCTTATGATTCCCTGTACTCTGCCAAAGGTTTGGTCATGAGTCTTTGCTTTGAAAACAGTGCTCTTCTTTATTTTGCTTTTTCCTTTTCCTTTCCTTTCTCTTCTTTCCTTTCCTGTCCTTTTCTTTCTTTCTTTCTTTCTTTCTTTCTTTCTTTCTTTCTTTCTTTCTTTCTTTCGTTTTTTTCTTTCTCTCTTGTTCTCTTTCTTTCTCTCTAGTTCTTTCCTTCCTTCCTTCTTTCTTTCTCTCCTTCCTTCCTTCCTTCCTTCCTTCCTTCCTTCCTTCCTTCCTTCCTTCCTTCTTTCCTTCCTTCCTTCCTTCTTTCTTTCTGTTTCTTTCTTTCTTTCTTTTTCCTGAGACATGTTCTCACTATGTAGCCTTGGCTGTCCTGGAACTCAAACTGTCGACCAGGCTGACCTTGAATTCACAGAGATTTACCTGCCTCTGCCTTCCGAATGCTGGGGTTAAATGTATACACCTCTATGCCAACTACATTTTTTTTTCAAAATTTTATTTTGAAGTCAAAAAATTATATCCTTACTCCATTTCCTTTCCTCTGTGAACCCCCCCAATGTATCCCCTTGCTCTCCAACTGCAGAGCCTCTTTTTCTTTAATTACTGATATCTCTATATAGATATTCTTAAATATATAAATGCAATATCTCTAAATATATAAATCTTAAAATTCTAAATATATGGTAAGTCCACAATGTCACATATCATGTTATATATATATATATATATATATATATATATATATATATATACAGTATTTCAAGATTGAATGCATGATAAACAATTGGGGCTCATCCCTGGGGAAGATTATTGCTCCTTCATTCAGTGTTTCTTAGTTGCCTATTGTTCATTTGTATACTTGATGCCTTTTTTGATTTCCTTGTCTACATTAGTATGATTATTGGTGCCATCCATGTTTAGGTCTTGTCTAGGCAGCTAATTCTTTGAGAGTTCATGAGACTTCCTGTTGCTCTAACCCTTCAGTCATTCCAGTCTCTCTTCTGTGGTGTTTCCTGAGCATTGGGTCTAGGTTGTAGTGTAGATGGATCACTTAAGTCACCACAAAAATCTCTTCATTTCAATCAGTCGTGTTTTTTTTTTTTTAAATTATTGTTAGGGTCCATCTCTTGCAAACATAAGTTTCTTTGATGAGTTAAGTTAGACAAGTATAAATATTTATAAGGCAGTTAGGAACTTTGCTGATTTTGGACATTAGAGTTTTTCAGTTCCCTCCACATTTATAACTTCCCTCGGCCTTGATCATTGGCTAGGTTTCCAAGAGCATCAATTACCTCCTGTTGAGTGGGAAATAAGTTCATTGAGAGAGCTGCTGGTTACCACCGGAATACGCGTGCAACTATTACACCCTTGGGTCATAATCCAGCCCAAACATTCTGGTTCCAATGTCTGAGGAATTGTCTTCAGCAATCAGGACACCAAGAAATTTAATTTTCAATATTATTCGAATGTTGCTTAATATGACCGAAATGAATCACCAAATAATAACGTACAAGAAAGACACTAATGCTATGTTAAAAGAATAAAATTAGCCTATTTTTATTTTTTACTTTCTCTCTAAATTTTATCCAATACTGTCTAGTTCTGATTGATAAATCTCACTTTTCCCCTTCTGAGGACTCCACTGGCATTTTCTGAAATGCACCATATTTATAAAAATCATACATAATTAATCTTGTCCACATAAGAACTTGTATCTTATTGAAATTGTTATTTAATATGCTGTCAACTTTGAAATAAATAAGGCTTGGTAAAACCATAGGTGAAAAATTAGGAGAGTTACAATTGCTGCTAGGTGGATAGAGGTAGGTGGATAGGCTTCTTTGGACTACTTAGGCATTCTGACTATTTTTTATTGTGATTTTACATTGATTTAAGATAAGGACCCATTTTCTCATTTACTGAAATCTTAGGAACTTTTCAGAGGAAAGTCAAATTGATTTATGATGGCAGTTGAGTATGAAGAAAGCTCATTCCATCCATTGCCCTAACTTTCAAATGGGCTATTTCTGTTCATCATATTTACGTAATTTTCCCCAGTCTGGATATGAAAGAAATTCTCCTAAATTTGATTCTTTATGTTGGTGGGGATTCAATTCTATTAGTAAAAAGGAAATGTTTATTTTATTGGCATAAGTTTTTTGGTAGGCTAGCTGTACAAACACACAAGTATGCACACATACACATACACACACACATACTCACAAGAATGCACACACATACTCACAAACACACACAAGGCTTACATTTACCAGAACTATAAAAAGAAAAAATTCCCTACTGTCATTCTCTTGTAAGTGTCTCAAAGAGACTACCAATGCCTAAACATCAGTTTAAAGGAAACATCAAAGTTTTAAGTTGAAAACACCTTTAAATTTTTTCCAGTTGTGATAAGATCTTCAAAAGTCCAAGTCAAAAGGGGTTGACTCACCTCTTTGCTTAACAACTTATTAACATTCAAAGTAAGTGGCATGAGGCTAGTACACTGAAAATGTAGAATTAAAAAGTTCTGCAAGTTCCTGCCACACGAGTGTACAGTTGACTCAAAGTTGATGGAAAAATGCAGGCACATTCTCATAAAATCAAACAGGGCTTCCCCCTTGTGCTGACAGGAAACATCATTGCGAGGAAATAAGGCAACATCAGCACCTCTGAGATAGATGAGAAGATGGAGGCCCTGGGTAAACAAACGTGACCTGTGACCTGGGTGGACACGTGTGACTTCCTGGAGCCTGTTTGTATCTTTTTAGGTTAGAAGGGCATTTAAAGAATTTTGGAAGAGTATTACTTTCCCAAAGACAATGGATCACATTGAAGAAAAGATGCAGCAATGATGAGAAGAAATGAAAACTGGAAAATCTGTCAAAGTGACATATGGTTTAGGTTCTGGTGATGTTTTTCAGACCCGTGGGCAGTTACTGAATAGGCAGCCATGAGACATTTTGAACTTGGTATACTGTTAAGACTCAATTGAAAAATTTATGTGAATTAGTGTGTGTGTAATTCACATGGAATACCATACATAAAATGCAGCATACCTAAAACACCTAGAGTATTCTAGAGAGAAATAATGGCCTCGGCGTAAGAAAATATATTGTAATTTTCCTCTCTATGTGTGCAGGAAGAACTATTTAAATGAACACACACTATAAATTCTATTTTAAAAATATGATATTTAGCTTTGATGTTTTCAGGTATTTGTCTACATCCAGTCTATAATAGAGCACATATCAGTAATCAGTTTATATTTCATGTGCTTTACCTGGGTTTTTACTTTACCAAAGAGCTATGAGTCCATTAGCTGATCTGAATGTATTCCAATAAATACGTTCATTTTCAGCTATGACAAGAATTACTATCCTCTAATGAGTAATAAAGGCAGATAAGTCATATGTCTCATTGGGATACTCGGCTAAATCACACTAGCAGCATGGCTAATTTCTAAAAATTTGTTCAAATCCAATACAAATTTTATTGCCACTAATTGTCGCTGCAGATTTTGGAAAGTTAACCTGCTCAAATATGTTTGTCCTGGCACCATCTCACAGGTACAGTATGTGAATAACAGAAGCATTTCTACCCAATTTAAATGTCTGAGCTATTTTGGTATTTAACATTAGACCATCAGGACTAAAAGTGTGTAATCTTCTACTTTTAACACTATGACATTTTGGGTTCTTAATAAAATATTTTTGTCATGCATAATCGATTCTTTACTGCATGGCAGTTTTGTGCAATCTAATTGTAATGTCAGTGCAACTTACAAGGAAGGCATTTTAACACCTGTTAATACTGTGTGGGTTTATTCAAGTTGCCAACTCACACTGTTTACTCAATTAGGTCAAACTTAAGCTCTATTTTCAAAACTTTTATATATGTTTAAAAATAAGTCTATAAAATAAAATAATAAAAACCCTATATGCAAAATTTCAAGTAGGTCATATGATCTTCAGAAAAAAATTCACCTGTTCTCAGTTTTATTATTTTCTTTTATTAAAAGTTGAATTCTTTAGCTATGAGTTTCACCATATGCTTTGATACCCTGCTGGATAGAGTCTTTCAGAGGCCCTCTGTGGTAGGCTCCTGTCCTGTTCCCTGTTTTCTCCCTCTTCCAATGTCTGTTCCGTTTGCCTTTCTGAGTGAGAATTGATCATCTTTCCCGGGGTCCTCCTTCTTCGTTAGCTTCTTTAGGTGTACAGGTTTTAGTACGTTTATCCTCTATTATATGTCTAATATCCACTTATAAGTGAGTATATACCATGTGTGTCTTTCTGCTTCTGGGATACCTCAGTCAGGATAATCTTTTCTAGAATTCAATATATCCTGTTTACCATTTTCATTTTTTTATTTCAAACATTTCCTTTTCACTTCCTTTTCCATCTTTCTTTCATTAAAATATAAGCGGATATTAAAGGGATAATATATAATAAATATAATCATATATGTTATGTAACAATATTATAATACTACAAATATAATATAATATAATATAATATAATATAATATAATATAATATAATATAATATAATATAATATAATATAATATAATATAATATAAGCAAATAGGACCAAAGAAACAAACAAAGGGAAAAGAGCCCAAGTAAAAGCACAGGAAACATAGGCACAGAGCCACTGGCTCTCACTCTCAGGAACATTAAAAAACACAACCAGGAAGCCATTACAGATATATATTATATATAATATTTTGTTATGATATGTTATGGTATATTATATTATTATATTATTATATTTTACTATATTATATTACATTATAATATATATATAAAACATGGGTACATTTTATATATATATATATATATATATATATACACACACACACACACACACACAAAGGCCCTCTAAAGTAAATAATAATGATAATAATGTTGATGGTTGATGATGAAGATGATAATATTTTTTAAAAAGAAGAAAAGAAAATGACCCAACATGACAATATATAAACAAACGAAATAACTAACAAAAAAACCTTCAAAGATGGCATTGAGTTTGTTTTCTGTTGCCCGTCTACTTCTGGCATCCTGCCTTTGCTTGAGAGTGTATTTCCCCAGTGAGACTACCTTTGAAAAAAACAACCTTTCACTTCCAAGCAATTATTAATTGGAGATAGTTTATGTTTAACTATGAGGACATGTTTTCACTTCTCTCAACTCTAAGAAACCATCAAGTCCAGACACATGCAAGAGCCTGCTTTAGTCTCTTTGAATTCTTATGTTTGTCAGTTCTGCTGTATTTGGAAGGCCTCACTTCTTTGGTGTCCTCCATCCCCTCTGTCTCTTACATTCTTTCCCCTTCTCTGAATTTGATGGAAACACATGTTTTAGGGTTGATTGTTCCTGTGTCCTTCAATTTCAGCATTTTGTCTGGCTGTGGATCTCTATATTTGTTGCCATCTCCTACAGGAAGGAGAAAGCTTCCCTGATGATGGCTGTGCAAGACACTGATCTATATGAATATAGCACAATCTTCGTAGAGTCGTTTCATTGCCTGGTTGCTTTAGTGGAACAGTAGTATTCTCTTTTCCCTTAGACGCCTGAGGTAGCTAGTCTCAGGTTCTTGGTCACCCAAGCAGCATTGGGTATGGGTTCCATTTCATGGAGTAGGCCTTAAATCAATGAAGATATTGGTTGATTACCTCCCTCCCTAGGATTTTTTCCACCATTGTGCTAGCATATCATATAGGCAAGACATCATTGTAGATCGAAAGCTTAGTAGCTGGGTTAGGGTTTATGTTTCTCCTTTAGTAGCATGCAGAGTGCCTTCTGGTAGCAAAAACATTACCTCATAGGGGCAAAGGATTGATGTAGTTATCAGCTCTACTTTAAGTTCAGTGAGCTGTGTAGGTATTGTCTTCATCAATAGGGCTTTAATATCAGTTTGGGAAGAGTAACATACATAGTGCAGGGAACAGCCTCGGTTGTGTGGGCTTTTCTATGTGACCCCTTGGCCAACAACTCAATTAGATGTAACACATTCCGGGTCCTGGAAGCTTCCATTGGTGACAATAGATGTCCAGTTGGGGTTCTATCTCCTCATTATTTGGCAATTCCATTTAGATAACCTTCATATATATGTATATCTTAGGAAGCTTTAAGTGTGTTAGGTTTCCATACTACTCTTCAAATGATCCTTAATTATAGCTGTTACTTTCTGTATTCTCTCCCTCCTTTGACTTCTCCCCTCCACTTCCAAACTTGATCCTTCTATTCCAGCCCCCCCCCAACTACCTCTACCCATAAATATGTGATCAATTTCACATTCCTGGGAAGATCTGCCTTTCCTTCCTAGTGCCTTATTCTATATCTAACCAGTGTGGTTATATAGCTTGTGCCTTGCTCATAACTGATTTAACAGCTAATATCTGCACAAAGCGAAGATATGCCATATTTGTTCTTCTTTGTCTGGGTCACCTCACTTTGGATGAATTGTTTGTAATTTCATATTACCTCTGAACTCCATGATTTCCCTTTTTAGCCAGCTAAGTGATACTCCAAGTGCAAATGTCCCTTGTATTTTTAGTTAATTTATTCTTCTGTTGAGAGACCTCTAGGTTGTTTCCAGTTTCTGACTGTTATGAATTGAACAGCGACGAACATGGCTGGACAAGTGTGCTTGTGGTAGAATGAAGTATATGCCCCAAACTAGTCTAGCTAGAGCTTTAAGCAGATGGATTCCCATCTTCACCAGGAACTGCCTCACTGATTCCCATAGTGCCTACACAAGTTTGCCCTCCAACCAGCAATGGATGCATGTTCTCCTTACTTCACATCCTCGCCAGCATGAGCTGTTACTTGTTCTATTGATCTTGTTCTTACCCATTCTGATTAGTGTATGATACAGTCTCAAAGTAGTTTGTGTTTCATTTCAGTTTCACTGATGGCTAGGGATGGTAAATATTTTTTTAAATGTTTCTTGGTCATTTGAATTTGCTCTTTGAGACTTCATTGTTTAATCTGTGCCCAATTTTTTCTTATTTTTTAATTCATTTTTAATAGATCCTGACCGCCATTTCCACTCCCTATACTCCTCCCAGAGTTGGAAAAAGGGTTCAAAGACCCATGATTAACTCATTTTTCAATTATGTTATTTGTTTTTGATATCTAGTTTTTTTTAGTTATTTTGATATATTATAGGTATGTTATATCTGTATCAGATGTAAAATTGGTAAAAATATTCTGTAATTCTACAGACTGTTGCTTTGTCCAAACGTCATTTTCCTTTGCCATGCTGAAGCTAAGTGAAAAGAAATTTTACATCAAAGAAAAATATATAAATTTAGCAAAACAAGTTTTTTTTTCTTATCAGTTACATTTTATTAACTCTGTATTCCAGCTGTATCCCGCTCCTTCATTCCCTGCCAATCCCATCTTCCCTCCCTCATCTCCATCCTGCCCCTTTCCAAGTCCACGGATAGGGGGGACCTCCTCCCCTTTCATCTGATCCTGTTTTATCAGGTATTTTCAGGACTGGCTGCAAAGTCCTCCTCTGTGGCCTAACAGGACTGCTCCTCCCTTGGGGGGTGGGGAGGCCAAAGAGCCAGTCATTGAGTTCCTGTTAGAAATAGTCCTTGTTCCCCTCACTATGGGAAACCAATTGGTTACTGAGCTACCACAGGCTACATCTGAGCAGAGGCTCTAGGTTATATCCATACATGGTCGTTGGTTGAATGTCAGTCTCAGAAAAGACCCTGTGCCCAGATATATTTGGTCCTTGTGGAGCTCCTATCCTTTCCATATCATACTAACTTCCCTTCTTTCATGTGATTCCCTGCACTCTGCCGAAGGTTTGGTCATGAGTCCTTGTAACTGCTTTGAAAACACTGCTAGTTAGAGTCTTTCAGATGCGCTCAGTAGACTCCTGTCATACGTTCAATGCACATCCCAACTGTTTTTCTAAATGAGGATTGATCATGTTACCCCATGTCCGCTCTCTTGATTATCTTTTTAGGTGTATAGATTTCATTATGTTTGTCATATCTTATAGGTCTATATAAGTGAGTATATACCGTGTTTGTCTTTCTCCTTCTGTGATATTTCACTCAGAATGATCTTTTCTAGATCCCACCATTTGCCTGCAAATTTCATGATTTCCTCCTTTTTGATGGCTTAGTGGTATTCCATTGTGTAAAAATACCACAATTTCTGTACCCATTCGTCCGTTGATGGACATCTGGGTTGTTTCCAGGTTCTGGATATTACAAATAAAGCTGCTATAAACATGGTTGAGCAAGTATCCCTTTTGAGTACTTGAGAAAATTTTGGGTATATACCTAGCAGTGATATAGCTGAGTCTTGAGGAAGCACTATTCCTAATTGTCTTAGAAAGCGCCAGATAGATTTCCAGAGTGGTTGTACCAGTTTACATTCCCACCAGCAGGGGAGGAGGGTTCCCCTTTCTCCACAACCTCTCCAGCATGTGTTGTCACTTGAGTTTTTCATTTGGCCATTCTGATGGGTGTAAGGTGAAATCTCAGGGTCGTTTTGATTTGCATTTCCCTGATGGCTAATGAGGTTGAGCATTTCTTTTTTATTTTATTTTATTTTTTTCTTATCAGTTACATTTTATTAACTCTGTATCCCAGCAGTGTCCCGATCCCTCATTCCCTCCCAGTCCCTCCCTCCCTCCCTCATCTCCACTGTGCCCCTTGCCAAGTCCACTGATAGGGGGGACCTCCTCCCCATTCATCTGATCCTGTTTTATTAGGTATCTTCAGGACTGGCTGCAAAGCTCTCCTCTGTGGCCTAACAGGACTGCTCCTCCCTTGGGGGGTAGGGAGGCCAAAGAGCCAGTCATTGAGTTCCTGTTAGAAATAGTCCTTGTTCCCCTCACTATGGGAAACCAATTGGTTACTGAGCTACCACAGGCTACATCTGAGCAGAGGTTCTAGGTTACATTCATACATGGTCCTTGGTTGCATGTCAGTCTCAGAAAAGACCCTGTGCCCAGATATGTGTGTTTCTCTGCCATTCGATATTCCTCTGTCAAGAATTCTCTGTTAGGTGTTCCCCATTTTTTAATTGGATTACTTGGTTTGCTGCTTTTCAGCTTCTTCAGTTCTTTGTATATACTGGATATTAGTCCTCTGTCAGATAAAGGGTTAGTGAAGATTCTTTCCCAATCTGTAGGCAGTTGTTTTGTTTTGATGACGGTGTTCTTTGCTTTACAGAGGTTTTCAGTTTCATGAGGTCCCATTTATTGATTGTTGCTCTTAGAGCCTGTGCTGTTGGTGTTCTGTTCAGAAAGTTGTCTCCTGTGCCAATGAGTTCTAGGCTGTTCCCCACTTTTTCTTCTAACAGATTTAGAGTATCTGGTTTTATGTTGAGGTCTTTGATCCACTTGGACTTTAGTTTTGTGCAGGGTGATAAGTATGGATCTATTTTCATTTTTCTGCATGTAGACATCCAGTTGGACCAGCACCATTTGTTGAAGATGCTGTCTTTTTTCCATTGAATGGGCAAAACAAGTGTTAAATGTGACCACATAGAATATAGAAAGTATATTTGAAAATGTTTCTATAAAAAATTTAAGGTTTTATTTTATCAAACAACTTCATAAATCTATAGTAAGTTTTAGAAGAATTTTTATTAATATATCTTTATATTGAAATGATCTTCACATAAAAGGCCAAGGAAGAAGGATTGGGTAAAAAATGGGATAAAGGCAACAAGAATAATGAGTAACGGTTTGTTTAAAAACAACCAAATATTTACAAAAATAATAATTCCAGGAACAAAAATGGCGATTTCATTACATCTTCCTTTTCCAAACATAAAGAAATTATGAACAAAGGCTAAAAATAGTGTGAAAATACATCAACAGGTGTGCTGCTGAGACAGCAAATCTCTGAGCTTTGATGCGCTGCTCTTTGCAAGTGGGAGCATGAGGCACGCCAGCTCAGCCATGGTGTCAAAGCCGTGGTGAAGATGCACGTACCTAAGCATGAACTTAGTCCAAGTCTCACTCTTGGCCTTACATGGACCTAGATACTGTATATAGCAAACCTCTGGATAATCATTAGGTATGTTCCCAGCTGTTTTGTTTTTTCTGTTTCTGTTTGTTGTTTGTTTTGACTTTTAGTTTCTGGCATATTATTTTTCCCAAAGGATCCTGATGTTTTCATGTATTGGAATGGTCATCCTCTTGTTCCTGGCTGCAGTGGAGAAGTATATAGTCTGTGTTGAAAATAAGCAAGCAAAGATCTGTGCTCATTACTGAGGCAGAGTGAAGATCTAATATCAAAACCCTCATCTAGTCTTTCCTGGTGTCCTTCAGAGCTTTCAACTGTTTTTAAATATTATTTATGTATTTTTATTACTATTTATTTACTATGTATCCCCACTGCAGGCCCCTCCAACATCTCCTCCCAGCCCCACCGGCCCTCTCTCTTCTCCCTGTATGTCCTTTCCCTAGTCCCCTGATAGGGGAGGACCTCCTCCCCTTCTATCTGACACTAGACAGTCAGGTCTCATCTAGGCTAGCTGCATCATCTTCCTCTGTGGCCTGGCACAGCTGCACTCCCCAGGGGTTGGTGATCAAAGAGCAAGCCACTGAGTTCATGTCAGAGACAGTCCCTGTCCCCCTTACTAGGGAACCTACTTGGAGACTGAGCAGCCAGTGGGCTTCCTTTGAAC
Source organism: Psammomys obesus (assembly GCF_907164565.1). Classification (NCBI taxonomy): domain Eukaryota; kingdom Metazoa; phylum Chordata; class Mammalia; order Rodentia; family Muridae; genus Psammomys; species Psammomys obesus. The sequence continues at coordinate 6,621,566 of NW_026587216.1, forward strand.
AGTGGTCTAGGTCTCTCCATGCATGTTCATTGGTTGGAGTATTGGTCTCTGCAGGGCCCCCTGGATCCAGGTATTTTGGCTCTCTTGTTCTCCTATGGAGTTCCTGTCCCCTCCAGGTCTTACTATTTCCCTCTTCTTCCATAAGGATTCTGGCACTCTGCCCAAAATTTAGCTATGTGTCTCAGTATCTCCTTTGATATCCTGGTGACATCTGACAAAATTCCACAGTTGTTCATGTTGTAAAGTCTTGGTGAGATCAAGAAATCAAGACATATACCTAAACATAGTAAAAGCAATATCCAGCAAACCTATAGCCAACATCAAACTAAATGGAGAGAAACTTTAATAAATACCACTGAAATCAGTGACAAGGCAAGGCTGCCCACTTTTTCTTTTTCTCTTTAACATAGTTCTTGAAGTCCTAGCTAGAGCAATAAGACAACTAAATGAGATCAAAGGGATACAAATCGGAAAGGAAGAAGTCAAAGTATCACTATTAACAGATATGATACCAGACATGAGTGACCTCCAAAATCTAGTTGTTTTGATGAGACCCTCCTCCTACTAATAAGAATTCAGGGAACTTCCCAGAGACTCATACTCCAACCAAGGACTATCCATGGAGATAACCTAGAACCCTGACAATGCAGCCACTTCTGATGAGAACTGATAGAGTAAGATCAGAAAGAAGGAGAGGAGGTCTTCTCCTATCAGTGGACTTGGGGAGGGGCATGCATGCAGAAAGGGGGAGGGAGGATGGGACCTGGAGGGGAGGAGGGAGGGGCTTATGGGGGGATACAAAATGAATAAAGTGTAATTAATAAAAGTTAAATAAAAAAATTAAAAAAAGAATTCCAGTTGTTGGAACACAGTCTTGCAAAATAAAACAGCAAACTTGATTTTAAATCTTGTGGCTGTGTGGACTTTGTGATTGACAGAGACTTTGTGATTGTCAGTGGATTTGTAACCTTAAAGTCTGCTGTTAAGCCTTTGTTTTTCTTTTTTTATTTATTTATTCACTTTGAATTCTGATCATAGCCCCCTTCCTCCTCTCATATTCCCCCTGCCCCTCCTTTTTCCTCCTATCCAGCCTCCCCTACTCCTCAGCCAAGAGGAGCCCCACCACAACAACCCTACCCTAGCATCTCACATTGCATCAAGGTCCCTGGGGTATGCCTAGGCAGCCCTGCCAGGGGGTAGTGGGTAAGTGATCAAAAAGCAGGCAACAGAATCCATATCAGAGCCAGGCACTTCTCCCCTTACTAGGAGACCCACGTGAAGGCTGAGCCGTCCATCCGCTACATCTGTATTGGGGCCTAGGTCCAGTCTATGCATGGTCCTTGTTTGGTACTTCAGTCTCCACAAGCCCTCGTGGACTCTGCTTAGCTGTCTCTGTTGGCCTTCTTGTGGGACTCCTGTCCCTTCCCTTCTGTCTTCTCCCCATTCTTCCAAAAGTCTCCCTGCACTTACCCCAACGTTTGACTGTGAGTCTCAGCATCTGTTTCCATCAGCTGCTTGGTGGAGCTTGTCAGGAGACAGCTATCCTAGGTTCTCTTCTGCAATCATAGCAGAGTATCATTAATAGTGTCAGGGACTATTATCAGGGGTCACTCTCTCTGATGAGGTGGGTCTCAGCTTGGGCCAGCATTGGTTGGACATTCCCTCAATCTCTCCTCCATCTTTTTCTCTGCACATCTTGTAGGCAGGGTAAATTTTGGGTCGAAAATTTTGTGGGTGGATTGGTGTTTCCCACCCTCCACTAAGATTCCTGTCTAGATAGAAGATGAAGGCCTCTTCAGTCTTCATGACCCCTGGTACTAAGATTCTCATCTAGAATCTCACCCCATATCTTCTCAGAAGACTCCCCTGTCTTATGTCTCCAGCTTTTCACAGAAATGCCCCACCCATAGTTTCTCTTCTCTCTACAAGTCCTCTGTCCACCTCATCCCATCTTTGTTCTACCAGGTCTGATCTCCACCCTCATTTCTTTCCGTGTTCCCTACCCTACCCTTTTCCCTCTCTTCAACTGCGTCAGCTGTCTATTCTATTTCCTTTTCTGGGTGAGATTTAAGCACGCTCCCTTGGGTAATCTTTGAATATATTGGACCTACTAGGCATTTACATAACTTTTCACCAAACCACAAAAGAATATACTTCCTCAGCACGACCTAGAACCTACTCCAATGTCAACTAGATAGTCAGTCACAAAGCAAGCAAAGCTGATCCAGTAAAACTGAATTAACCAATTGTATTTTATGAGATCACCAAGGATAAAAGCTGGACTTCAACAACAGCAGACATAACAAAAAAGCATGGAAACTGAACAACTCCCTACTGAATGCCATTGATCAGGAAGGAAATAAAAATACATTAAAGACTTCATAAAATTCAATGAAAATGAAGCCACAACATCCCACAAATTATGTGACACAATGAAAGCAATGTTAAGAGGAAAGTTCATAGCACTAAGTGCCTACATAGAAAAAATGGAATGAACTCATACTAGCAACTTAACAGCTCACTTGAAAGCTCTAGAAACAAAAGGAGGCAAACAACCCCAAGAGGTATAGACTCAAATTCAGGGCTGAAATCAATAAATTGGAAACAAAGAGAGGGAGATAAAGAATCAATGAAACCAAGTCCTTGTACTTTGAGAAAAATCAACAAGATAGGCAAACCTTTAGCAAAATAACTAAAAGGCAGAAACACGATATTCAAATCAACAAAATCAGAAATGAAAAGGGGGACATAACGACAGATACTGAGGGAATTCTAAGTATCATTAGGTCTTACATCAAAAGCCTGTACTTCACAAAAATGGTAAACTTAAGTGAACTAAATCTTAGTTCTTCAACTCCAACCCTTCTCTGCCAAAGAGGGTACATTTATTGAGCAGATTATTAGGCATTTGCTCTTGATATTGGCTCTCTCAACTTTTTTGCTTAGTTTATTTTATCTTATGTTCTGTCTTCCTGCCTGGGCTTAAAATTTTATCATATCTTGAAAATATAATGCAACCAATGCTTTACTTCATAGATACCATCACCTTTCTCATATCAGGGAAAATATGGTATTTTATTGACAATTTGTATTCCACAGTAACTAAGAACTGTTCTGTTTTTTGAATGCCCAAATCATTGGATAGAATTTGAAATAATATTGAAGGGATTAATCTTAAAAGCAAGTAAAACATAGGAAAACAAAACAAAACAAAAAAAGACATAGTAGGAAAAACTTTAGAAAATCAGATAATGTAGTAAATTTATTTAAATGTCAAAATAATAAAAAAAAACACTTGATAAAAATGGTAACCAAATGCTATCAAGATGTTGATAAAATTGCCATTCTTAAATAAAGGTTCACAAATGTAAATATAATAAAGGCATTAGACATGAAAAATGTGTCTAAATATATGAACTTTGACTAAATATATGAACTTTTAAACTAAAAGCCACATATATGAAGATATGTATAAGTATACATGTGCATATATGTGTATATATGTTATATATGTGCATATACATGTAAAATACACAAACAGAAAATATACACATACAAAACAAGCATGTACACACAATATATGCATACATACATATATACTAATGTACTAATAATAGTTAATTGACTTAAATCTTTTTGGAAGTTTCTGATAATGGCCTTGTGCATGTAATGTATTAAAAGAAGTTTTAAAAGAGCATGCTTTTCTCTGACTTCGCTATTGCCATTACTAGGTAGATCTTTCAGTGCAGCTTCTGCAGGCAATATCAAAGAAGCTGTGCTGACCAATAAATACTCCTAGCTTCCCTGCATGAGAAGCAGTTTTCAAATATTTTCCTACTCCTATTGTAAAACATTGGGTTCTGTATACAGAAGGTAAGATCTTACAACACCAGTTGATTCAGTAGGAAAAAAGATATTTCTTTCCTGTCTGTGCTCACCCATAAATACCAGCGAGAGCAGCACCTAGAAAACTGCAAGTAGAACAATGGAATAAGTTTAAAGAAGAAAATGTCAGAATATCAGAGAAATTTAAAGGGACTAATTAAAGAGGTATTTAGAGTGTGTGAACACATTCTAATTTTTAATGTTTATTGTTTCTTATCAGTCGTGCGATAATTTTGATAGTGTTACATATGAAATACTTTTTGATATTTTCAGTAATTCACTAACAGGAATTAAGTAACAGGAATGTGTTATCAAAAGTGTCAGTTGAGTTTAGGGAAGATTTTTCTTTTTGCAAAATTTAAAATAAACAAAGGATGCAAAAAAGTTCCCAATTTTTCCAATCTTTTCCAGCATGTGCTGTTAATTGAGTTTTTGATCTGAGCCATTCTGATGAGTTGTTTTTTTTAATTAAATTTTTATTTATATATTAATTACAGTTTATTCACTTTGTATCCCACCTATAGTCCCCTCCACCCTCCTCTGCCCTTCCCACCCTCCCTCCCTCATGTCCTTCTAAACCCCTTTCCAAGTCCATGGATAGGGGAGGACCTTCTGCCATTCCATCTGACCATGGCTTATCCAGTCTCATCAGAACTGGCTTCATTGTCTTCCTCTGTGGCCTGGCAAGGATTTCCTCCATCCGGGGGGAGGCCTTCAAAGAGCTAGCCACTGAGTTTATGTCAGAGACAGTCCTTGTTCCCCTTACTAGGTCACCACTTGAATACTGAGCTGCCATGGGCTACATCTGAGCAGGGGTTCGAGGTTATATTCATGAGTATCCTTAGTTGGAGTATCAGTCTCAGAAAAGACAACTGTGCAAAGATATTTTGGTTCTGTTGCTATCTTGTGGATCTCCTGTCTTCTCCAGGTCTTACAATCTCCCCCCGCCCCTTCTTTCCAAAGATTCATTGCACTCTGGCAAAAGTTTGTTTGTGAGTCTCATTATCTGCTTTGATATAATGCTAGGTAGAGCCTTTCAGAGGTCCTCTGTGGTAGGCTCCTGAACTGCTCCTGTTTTCTCCTTTTTTCAATGTCCATCCCATTTGCCTTTCTGAGTGAGAATTGATCATCCTACCTAGGGTCCTCCTTCTATCTCACCTTCTTTAGGTGTACATATTTTTATAGGTTTATTCTGTATTATATGTCTAATCCACTTTCAAGTGAGTATATACCATGTGTGTCTTTCCGTTTCTGGGATACCTCACTCAGTATGATCTTTTCTACTTCCCACCATTTGACTGCAAATCTCATGATTTTCTTGATTTCATTGCTGAGTAGTATTCCATTGTGTAAATGTACCACAAGTTCTGTGTCCATTCCTCCATTGAGGGACATCTGGGTTGTTTCCAGGTTCTGGTTATTACAAATAAAGCTGCTACAAACATGGTTGGACAAATGTCCTTGTTGTGTACTTGAGCATATTTTAGATATATGACTAGGAGTGGTATAGCTGCATATTGAGGAAGCACTATTTCTGTCTGAGAAAGCACAAGATTGATTTCCAAAGTGGTTGTTCAAGTTTTATATTCCCATCAGCAATGGAGGAGGGTTCCACTTTCTCCCCGTCCTCTCCAACATGAGGATGAGTTTGTGATCTTACCATTCTGATGAATGTAAGGTGAAATCTCAGGGTCGTTTTGAGTCTACCTGATGACTAAGGATGTTGAGCATTTCTTTAAGTGTTTCTCTGCCATTTGATATTCCTCTACAGAGAATTCTCTATTTAGCTCTGTACCCCATATTTTAATTGTATTACTTGATTTGTTGCTTTTTAACTTCTTTAGTGTATATATATATATATATATATATATTCTGTGTATTAGCCGTCTGTCAAATATACGGTTGGTGGTTGGTGAAGATCCTTTCCCAGCCTGTGAGCTGTTGTTTTGTTCTGATGACAGTGTTCTTTTCCTTATAGAAGCTTTTCAGTTTCATGAGGTCCCATTTATTGATTGTTGATCTTAGAGCCTGAGCTGTTGGTTTTCTGTTCAGGAAATTGTCACTTGTACCAAGGAATTTTAGGATCTTCCCCATTATTCTTCTAACCAATTTAGTGTGTCTGGTTTTATGTTGAGATCTTTAATCCACTTGGACTTTAGTTTTGTGCTGGGTGATAAATATGGATCTATTTTCATTTTTATGTATGTAGACATCCAGTTAGACCAGCACCATTTATCGAAGATGTTGTCTTTTTTTCATTGCATGGTTTTGGCTTCTTTGTCAAAAATCAAGTATCCATAGGTGTGTAGTTTTATTTCTGGGTCTTCAATTCGATTCCACTGATCTGCAATTCTGTTTCTATGCCAGTACCATGACGTTTTTATTACTATTGCTCTGTAGTACAGCTTGAGATCAGGAATGGAGATATATCCAGATGACTGGTTATTGTACCGGAATGTTTTGTCAATTCTGTTTTTCTGTTTGTTTTTTTTTTTCCATATGAAGTTGAGAATTTTTCTTTCAAGTTTTGTAAAGAATTATTTTGGTATTTTGATTGGAATTGCATTGAATCTGTAGATTGCTTTTGATAGGATGGCCATTTTCACTATGAACAGGTCTTTCACTTGCTTGGTTAGAGTCACACCAAAATACTTTATGTTATTAGTGGCTATTGTGAAGGGTGTTGTTTCCCCAATTTCTTTTTTTGTCCTTTTTGTTTTTGGTACAGGAGGGTTTAAGATTTTTTTTAGTTAATTTTTATCCAGCCACTTTGCTGAAGGTGTTTATCAGCTGAAGGAGTTTGTTGGATAAATTTTTGGGGTCGCTAATGTAGACTATCATATCATCTACAAATAGTGATGCTTTGGTTTCTTCCTTTCCGATTTGTATCCCCTTGATATCCTTTAGTTGTCTTATTGCTGTAGGTAGGACTTCAAGTACTATGTTGAAGAGATATGGAGAGAGTTGACAGCCTTGTCTTGTCCCTGATTTCAGTGGGATTGATTTAATTTACTGTTCATTTAGTTTGATGTTGGTGTAGGCTTGCTGCATATTGTCTTTACTATTTTTAGGTATGTGCCTTGTATCCCTGATCTAAGTCTTTAAACAAGCATGGGTGTTGGCTTTTGTCAAATGCTTTTTCGGCATTTAAGCAGATGATCATGTGGTTTTCCTCCTTCAGTTTGTTTATATGATGGATTACATTGATGATTTCTGTATATTGAACCATCCTTGCATGCCTGGGATGAAGCCTATTTGGTGATGGTGGATGATATCTTTCTTGTGTTCTTGGATTCGGTTTGCAAATATTTTATTTAGTATTTTTGCATCAATGTTCATAAGAGAGATAGGTCTGAAGTTCTCTTTTTTTTGGTTGGGTCTTTGTGTGGTTTAGGTATCAAAGTGACTGTGGCTTCATAGAATGAGTTTGGTAATGTTCCTTCTGTTTCTATTTTGTGGACTAATTTGAAGATAATTTGACTTAGCAATTCTTTGAAGGTCTGGTAAAATTCTGTGCTGAAACTGCCTGGCCCTAGGCTTTTTTAGAAGGTAGACTTTTGATGACTGCTTCTATTTCCTTGGGTCATATAGGACTATTCAGTATTTCTACCTGATCTTGATTTTTTTATTTTTTTAATATTATTATTATTATTATTAATTACACTTTATTCATTTTGTACCTCCCATAAGCCCCTCCCTCAACCCCTCCCGATCCCACCCTCCCTTCCCTTTCTGCATGCATGCCCCTCCCCAAGTCCACTGATAGGGGAGGTCTTCTTCTCCTTCTTTCTGATCTTAGACTATCTTGATTTTAATTTTGGTGAATGGAATCTATCAAGAAAATTGTCCATTTCATTTAGATTTTCAAATTTTGTGTCATATGGGCTTTTGTAGTAATACTAAATGTTTGTTTGGTTTTTCTCAGTGTCTGTTGTTGTGCCCTCCCCCCCCCTTGTCATCTCTGATTTTGCTGATTTGGATAGTTTCTCTCTGCTTTCTAGTTAGTTTGGCTAAGGGTTCGTCTATCTTGTTGATTTTCTCAAAGAACCATTTTTTTTTTTGTTTCATTGATTCTTTGAATAGTTTTATTTGATTCTAATTTATTGATTTTAGCCCTGAGTTTGATTATTTCCAGCCGTATGTCTGCTTCTTTTTTTTTTTTTCCTAGGACGTTCAGGTGGGCCTATAGTTGCTTGTATGAGATGATTCAAATTTCTTCTTGAAGGTACTTAATGCTATGAATTTTCCTCTGAGCACTGCTTTCATTGTGTCCCATAAGTTTGGGTATGTTGTGCCTTCATTTTCATTGAATTCTAGGAAATCTTTAATTTCTTTCTTTACTTCTTCCTTAACCCAGCTGTCATTGAGTAATAAGTTGTTCAGTTTCCATGTGCATATAGCCTTTTTGCTATTTCCATCATTGTTGTGGCTCAGCTTTAGTCTATAGTGGTCAGATAAAACACAGGGATTATTTCAATCTTGTATCTGTTGAGGCTTGCTTTGTGACCATCTATGTGGTCTGTTTTGGAGAAGGTTCCATGAGGTGCTGAGAAGAAGGCACTCATTTGAATTTGGGTGAAATGTTCTGTAGATATGTATTAGGTCCATTTGATTTAGGACCTCTGTACGTCTATCAGCTAAATAAATTTTCCTATTTAGCTTCTGCGTAGATGATATGTGAAAGTGGAGTGTTGAAGTCTCTCACTATTAAGGTGGGATCAATGTGGGATTTGAGGTTAATGTTTCATTTTCAAGTGTAGATGTTCTTGTATTTGTTGGGGCATAGATGTTCAGAACTGTGATGTCCTCCTGGTGGTGATTTTTACTTTGATGAGAATGAAGTGCCCCTCCTCATGTTTTTGATTAATTTTGGTTAAAAATCTATTCTATTAGTTATTAGGATAGCTACCCCAGCTTGTTTTCTGGGTCCATTCGCTTGAAAAATATTTTCCAGCCTTTTTCTATGAGGTAGTGTTTATCTTTGTTGTAGAGATGTGTTTCTTGGATGCAGCAGAATGTTGGATCCTGCTTCCACAACCATTCTGTTAGTCTGTGTCTCTTTATTGGAGAGTTTAGTCCATTGATGTTGATAGATAATAGTGAACAATGAATGTTAGTTCCTTTTATTGTAGAGTTAGTGGTCTTACTGTGATTCATTGTTTGTTTTCTTTTAATTTTTGTTGAGAAATTATCTGTTATCCAAAGTTTTCTTGGGTATAATTGTTTTTATTGGATTGGTGTTTTCCTCCTAGTATCTACTGTATGGCTGCTTTGCTGTGTAGATATCGTTTTGTCCTGGAATATTTTGTTTTCTCCATCTATGTTGATTGAAAGCTTTGCTAGGTATAATAGTCTGTGTTGGCATCAGTGGTCCCCTAAAGTCTGCATGAACTCTGATCAGGCCCTTCTGGCTTTCATAGTTTCTGATGAAAAGTCCAGTGTGATTCTGATAGGTCTACCTTTATATGTTCTTTGGCCTTTTTCCCTTGCTACTTTTAATATCTTTTCTTTGTCCTGTAGATTTAGTGTTTTGACTCTGATGTGAAGTAAGGAGTTTCTTTTCTGGTCTAGTCTATTTGGTGTTCAGTAAACCTCTTTTATGTTTATGGACATCTCTTTCTTTAATTTAGGAAAATTTTCTTCTATGATTTTTTTGAAAATACTTTCTGGACCTTGGAGCCTGGAATCTAATTTTTCATAAGTTCTTATTATTCTTTGATTTTGTCTTTTCATGGAGTCCTTGATTTCTTGGATATTTTGTGTTTGGGATTTTTCTGATTTTACTTTTTATTTGAAAGAAGTATCAATTTCTGTGAGTGTATCTTCTCCCAGTCCCACCCTCCTTCCCTGTTTGCCACTATCCCAGTCGCCTAGTACACAGAAAGGGGGAGTCCTTCTACACTGCTCTGAACCAAGCTTATCAAGTATCATCAGGACTGCCTGGATCCTCTTTCCTCTGTGGTCTGCAAACACTGCAGTTGGGAGATGAAGGAGTCGACTACAATCAGGATATAAAATGAACAACTTGGAAAAAATTTAAAAAAAATAAAAATATTGAAAACAAACTATTTTTATCTTAAACTAAAGAACAAAGGAAAGAAGATAGAGAATTCTAAATTCAGAAGTAATACACAGACTTTAACACATGTATTTTAACAAAATACTGCATAGAGTCTCAAATTTAGTTGGAAATAAAAGTAGGAGAACAGTAGCTAACAGCAGAAATCTCTTTTTCTCTTTCTCTCTCTTTGCAGTCAATGGAAACAGGTTGAATTGCTTAAAGGAGTTATGAGTAGTTGTTACTGAAGTGAAAGGTCAGCTACAAAGTGATAAAAGCTTTTTGAAATATACACAAGAATTTTCCATACTGCAAACCAAAATGTCATGCACTATCCAACATGCTTTAGAAATTCTGGTCAACAACATAATGATGAATCCCAAATGAAAAACAAAGTTGACAGGCTTTGCTCATGTATAAGGTGATGAAAGCCTATCAGAGAATATCTAATGTGGAGAAAGAATTGTTTTGATATAAAAAAATAAAATTTAAGGCATGTGTGGAATGGGTGAAATAAAAGAAAAAAAAACTACTTGTGAGCAAGAAAAAAACATCACAGCTTAGTTAAGGGAATTTACTCTTCTAAAAAAGTAATAGTTGGCTCAAGCAGTTAAACATTACAAAGTTTTAACAAATTAATATATAAGAAAAAAAAAACAAAAACTATCTCATTAAAGTTGGACAAGACAAATCAAAAGAATTAAAAAACAAACACAGAGAAAGCACAAGAATCGAGTCCCAGTCATTTGCACACTCGTCTCATAAAAACACTAAACTGGAAGCCATAATATATACACCGATGACCTGGGGCTGAGCCATGCAGGCCCTGTGCGCACTGCTTCAGTCTCTAACTTCATAATAGCTGGGTTAATGTTGATTTAGGGGGCCTTGTTTTCTTAGTGTCCTCCATCTTTTCTGTTTTTTTTTTTTTTTTTTTTTTTTCTAATTCGGCCTCCTCTGTCTCAGGTTTAATGATCCCTAGTGGAAGGGATTTGATGGAGACATCCCACTTAGGTCAGAGTGGCCCCTGATCTCTCAATCTCTATGTAAAATCTGGCTGTGGGTCTCTATATTTGTACTTATCTGCTTCAGGAGAAATCTTCTCTGATGATAACTCAAAAGGGACTGATATATTTTTAATTGAATGGATCGATGGATGGATGAAAACCTAACCACTTGGGTAAAGATCAACAACTGAACTGTCACCTGTATCTGTTGGGAGAGAGAGAATCATTTTACCCCAGCAGAATAATTCTGGGTACATCAACCACTCCAAGACCTCATGGGCAGGAGGATCAACATATACTGGATTCCACAATTTTTATGTGTGCTCTTATTTGTTTAGAGTTTGCTATGTTTTTTTTATTAATTACAGTTTATTCACTTTGTATCTCCTCATAAGCCCCTCCCTCCTCCCCTCCCAACCCCACCCTCCCTCTCCCTTCTTCTCGCTTGCCCCTCCCAAGTCCACTGATATGGGAGGTCCTCCTCTCCTTCCTTCTGATCAGATCCCATCAGGAATGGCTGCATTGTCATGTTCTGTGGCCTGGTAGGGCTGTTCTCCCCTCAGGGGGAGGTGATCAAAGAACAGGCCTATCAGATTATGTCAGAGGCAGTCCCTCTTCCCATTGCTATGGAACCCACTTGGATGCTACGCTGTCATGGACTACATCTGTGCAGGGGTTCTAGGTTATCTCCATGCATGTTCCTTGGTTGGAATATGAGTCCCTGGGGAGACCCCTGTGTTCAAATTTTCTGGTTCTGTTGCTCTCCTTGTGGGGTTCCTGTCCTCTCCAGATCTTACTATTACCCACTTCTTTCTTAAGATTTCATTCACTTTGCCCATCAGTTGACCTTAAGTCTCAGTGTCTGCTTTGATAGTCTGTAGGGCAGAGCTTTTCAGAGGCCCTCTGTGGCAGGTTCCTAGGTTGTTTCTTGTTTTCTTCTAGTTTGCTATGTTTTTAAAGAAGGGTTATTTTGGTTTGTTTTGTTATAATTAATTTGAAGAAATTATTGTTTTGTTTTGATTTTTTTGAGGAAGAACCTAAAAAGTTGGTTTGGCAGGGATACGGAAAAGATGTGGAAGGGGTTGGAGAAGGAGAAGAATATATTTTAATTTAATG
>NW_026587216.1:6633641-6648363 GCF_907164565.1 Psammomys obesus
GCATTCCCTGAGCTCTGAGGGGAGGAATTTGATGGAGACCTCCAGGTTAGACCCTCTCTGCATAATGTCTGGTTATAGGTCTCTGTATGTGTTTTCATCTGCTGCTGGAGGATGCCTCTCTGATGACTCATAAAGCAGTGATCTATATAAATGATGGAAAATATAATAAAAGTATAGTCTTAAAAATATGTAACAACTGTATTGAATATTGATACTTTCTAAAAGAATGAAAACTGTGTTAAATAGATAGAAAAAAGCAGGATATATTATATAATATCTTATATAATATAAAAACAGTATGACTTTGAATATAAAAGCAATATATCAAAAGAACAAAATATAAAACACTATAATGAAATATATGAAATGCAGCCAGGCACAGTGGTGCATGCCTGTATTCCCAGCACTCTGGGACGCTAAGTCAGGTGGATCACTGTGAGTTTGAAGCTAGCCTGGTCTACAAAGTTAGTCCAGGACAGCCAAGGCTATACAGAGAAACCCTGTCTCGAACAAAACTAAAAGAAAAGAAAGTGAAATGCATTAGTTAAGTAGCTGACTTTATAAATAAATATTGTAATTATCTAGGTCAGATATGCATGTATATCAACACATAATAACACTAAGGCAAAATATGATGTTACATTCTTCCAAGAAAAAGTATAAAGACAATAATGGTGCACTTATATTTAACATTACCTGAAAGTGGAGAAATTAAGAAAAATTTTTCAACTGAGTTATTATTTTTATGCATCAATAAGGCAATTCAACCAAAAGCTCTGAAGGACAATCATCATGAAAGGTGATTCATTCAGAGAAGTAAAGCCAAGTTAATGAACAACGTCTGTGTAGTTGCTGAGTGTACCACATGCACCACGGTATTCTGTTAAAATGGAAAGTCATTGGGTGGCTTATGAATAAAGGCGGTGAATAACACTTGGTTAGACAGTCTCTCAACTACACCTGCATATTTGATAATTCCCACCTGAAAAAGTCACTAACAAGCAATACCTCATAAAATCTTGTTAAATGGGTTAGTTAGCAGGTCATCTGTTTTGACTTATCTGGCTTCTGTCTAAGTTAACTGAGAACATTTTGGAAGCACATGTGGAAACATCATTGAAATGTTGTTAAATGGAATATTCCTTCCCTGGATGTAGGATGGCTTTCCCTCCTATACCGCATGAAATCTTTAGTCCCCTAGTAAAGGAGATAATGCATTCTATAATTTGTAAAAATGTAAATATATAATTTACTTATAAATGTAATCCCATGGAGGCTTCCCCCTGTGGTCAGGAGTCTCTCTTGTGTCAGCAGATAAATGATAGAGCTAAGGTTGTCTATAGAAACCTCTTTGCTCTGAGAACTTTGCTGTATCAAACCACACAGCAGTTAAAACTGTTTCAGAAATTAGATGAAGGCACAATTTTAGATATTCTCTTATGCTAAGGCTCCCTTTTACTGTACTTTTTTAGGACTCCTTTCTGCTGCTCTAAAAACTCTCTCTCTCTCTCCTACATATATACACAATCTCTTTCTTTATATAAGCTAGCTGGAAGATTAATCTTCAAATACAACACCTTGTCTTCTTAGAGTTCCCTGTCTAATGTTGTTCTTCTTTCTAATGACAGTGTTGCCTTGAAGCCCTTGTAAGGAAAATAGCTACAGTCTTCTATCTTTGAAAAGGCTAACTATCTTATGGCTTTGGAGATCATGTATACATTAAAGAGCAAAGGACACTCATTCACCTGTAATAAGAGTTTGGATGGCTGGATCTTTGGCACTGTGTCTAGGACAATGATGTAGGTACTATCCAGAAATGTAATTCTAGTAACCAAAAGTTAGGAGTGTGCATGTGATTGGTTTCCCTCGGTAATAGAAGCCAGAGCATCAATCACTAATAAAGTAAAACAGAAGCTGGACTTTATGTCTGAGAAAGTGAAATTATAAATAAACAATTGAGAAATAGCTTACTAATTACGTTCCTCTTACTATCCAAAAACGTGTTAGACATTTGAAATTAATAACATAATATGGCTTGGTTTTAGGCCCAACTGTCTGTCACCTTTTCATGTGTTAGTACTGATTAGTATTTCATACAGTAGTATTGATAATCCACCATATGTAAGGAAGACAGACGTTGTGCCGTGAAGTTAGTAACTATTAGGTGGCACACATCAACACCTGTAGTTCCGTGTTGTGCATGGAAGACACTTAAAGAAAACACAGTCTACTACTTCCTAATCTTAGAAATGTTTCCACTTTCAAATTTTAGAATCAGCAATGAATTCAAAACAAATGTCAAATGTATACCATTATGTATTTTTTAACATGCACACAAGTTCAACTGAATATTTTCAAGGACTTAGCCTGAAATGCTGCGCTAGTGTCTGGAGGCAGCTTGACAAAGAGAATCTTTCTGGAAATAAAGTGAAGCACTGCACACACACACACACCCAAGCACTCCAGATATTTTTTCAGTAACTTTATTAAAAATCACACTGTATCCTCTTCTGCTAGGAGTCCTCTAAGGTCACCCTCATGGACTTCAGGAAGTGTCCACTCAACTAGGTTTCCACACTACTCGACCAAATGTCCCTGTTACAGCTGTCTCTCCCTGTTACCTCTCCCTCCATCCCTCATCCTATACCTGATGTTGCTCCTGTCTACACTGCCCCAGTCTATCCACCAAATCTACTCTATTTTTCCGCTCAGAGAGAGACCTATGTGTCTCCCTACAGCCCTTCTCTTTACTTATCTTCTCTGGGTCTATGGATTGCAGCTTACTTATTATTTACCTAACAGCTAATAGCCACTTATAAGTCCAAGTGGATCAAAGACCTCAACATAAAACCAGACACACTAAGTCTGTTAGAAGAAAAATTGAGGAAGAGCCTGGACCTCATTGGCACAGGAGACAACTTTCTGAATAGAACACCAACAACACAGGCTCTAAGATCAACAAGCAATAAATGGGACCTCATGAATTTTTTTTTAAATTAGAATCCTGGTAGTTTCTCCCGTGTCTGACACTGACTGGATGGCCAGGGACAGAAGACTGGATAGCTCAGAGACCAAGGGTAGAACCAAATACAACTGGAAAAAAATGGATGAAATGAATCTCAATGATATTCTGCCATACTCACACACTGATGCCTTGTCCAGTTGTCATCAGAGAGGCTTCTTCTGGAAGCAGATGGGAACAGGTAGAGAGAACCACAGCCAGACATTTGAAGAGAAATAGTCTAAGTCAAGCCCCTTAGAGTTAGCCAGGAACCTGAGACTGGACATCCCAGAGACCTAGGGGAGAACCAAATATAACATAAAAAAAAAATCAAATTACAGTGTAGCTAACACAGGTTGTAATGAACTAATTTGAGAACTTAGCTCAAATTTATGATTGTGTTTCAATGAGACATTCTTAACTAAAGAAAATCTGTTATCATCTTTTGTATAAGAGGCAGAATTACAGATTAAATATATATAGACATTAGACAACATTATGCAAATATGGTAGAATTTTATTTTACAGGAGAGAAAATAAAAATGAAACTGAAACTTAATCAGAACCACAGATGAAGTATAGAATTGATCAGACTCAAGTCTTGTTTCTGGCCTAGGAATTTTTCTTCATGAAGTAGAGAATACTTTGGTCAAGGAACAGATTCATAGCATTATACATGTCTGTGTGATGAAAGGCTGCAAGGAAAGCAAAATCATGTTTTTGTCTCTGGTTCAGAATATACATAAAGATTATAATATTTTCAGAACACTATTTCTCAAAGAGTGAAATTGGTGCCATCAACTGGGAACTTGTTAAAAATGCAACAGTTCTCTCTTTTTCTGTCTCTCTGTCCCTCTGTCTTTCTCTCTGTGTGTTTGTGTGTGCATGTATGTGTTTGTGAGTGTGAGTGTGGGTGTGTAAACATTGGATCTAGAATCTTCTGTTCTATACAAGGACTGAACTTATGAGCTATATCCCTAACTCTGTTGTGTGTATGTATAGTATATGTGTGTGTGTGTCTAAATTTTTGAGACAAGGTGTCTGAAGGTTACCCAGCTTAACTTTGAAATCTTCCTGTATCTCAGGTAGATCTTGCCACTGTCCTATCTCAGACTTCTGAGTAGCTCTATTTACAGAGCTATTGGTACCAACAGGCCCAATGAAATACCATTTCTTTCTTTATGTTTTGTATTTTAAATTATGTTTTTGTGTGTCCATGTGTGGAATTTGTTCATGTGTGTGGAGTGCCCACAGAAGCCTGAACGAGGGCATTAGAACCTTTGGAACTGGAGTCGCATTGGTTGTGACCTGGGTCCTGGAAACAAAATTAGGACCCTGTTCAATTGAAGTATGCCCTCTTCTTTGATGAGTCATCTCTCCAGCCCTGATATGCCTTTGCACAAGAAGCTTGTAGAACTACTGAGTCAAGCAGTGCACTGAAATCTGCTTCCTTTTAAAATTATCATATTGGTTATTATTTAAAATATTTTTTTAAATTTAAATGTAATTTGATCTTATTCTTCTATCCCTCAAGTCCTTCTAGATCCTCCCACGCTCCCTACCCACCACACTTTAAGATCCTTCTTAAAAACAAAGAAAACCCCAATACAACAACAAAGTCCTCAAAGCCAAGTAAACAAACAAACAAACAAAAAAACAACTCCCCCACCCAAAAGACACCAAATCCCACCAAACAGTAACCAAATAAAAGCACCAGCACAAGTATGTATACACACACACACACACACACACACACACAGTAGGCAGCTCTGTGGTCCACTGGGTAAGTATTTCTGAACCTGGGGCCTGTCCTGAAGGGTTGATGCACCCACTGTCATGGCTGCTCTTAGTTGGTGGAACAATTTGGTCAGTTTCAAAAAGGAATGACACTCTGGCATGTTAACTAGCTTTGCAGCCCCTGAGTGGTTGGTGTCCCCCAACTTCTTAGAGGAACAAGTGGCATTCAGCCCCCTGGGATTGCACAAGGCAGGGCTGTAATGCCCTTAGGTGTCCGGGGCTGCACATGCCCTACAGTGACAGGCTCAGCATGTGCCTCCCTTCTGGGTGTAACCTAATTCATGATGGGATGGGAGCAGCAATTATTCACCATGAACAAGGAATTCCCAGTACGCACGGGTCATAATCTTGCATTGCCCTTTGATATCTATTTCTTAACAAGCCTATCATATAATTGTCATGCATGCCTAAGTCTAAGACTTACTCTTTGTATCCAGTGTATGAGTGACTCAGCTCTTCTGAAACTTATTGGAGTGATAAAGTTAAGAATGACTAAACTTAAACTTTGCCTTTCTTAATATATCTCTAAAATCAACTATGTAGAAATTTTTAGAGACAAAAATTATATAATTGACCTCAATGCAGATAATAAATATACTTTATATATGTTCAATACACACACACTATATAACATCAATTAAGGAAAAGGAGGCATGCATTTGAGAGAGAGCCAGGGATATGTGAGAAGGATTGAAGGAAGGAAAAGGAAGCTGAAAGTTATGCAATTATATCATAATACTAAAAAATTCAAAAATTATCATAAAAAGCCTGTCTTCAAAATATAACATCACTGTTAAAGTGGAGATGTCAAATCAGCTGTCATTCTTTCTTCTTTTTATTTCCTTGTTTCCTTTCTTTATTCTTTGAATCATTTATTTTTTCTTAATTCAGTGGGGAATTAAAATCATGATATATATAAATAAACAAATAAATAAATATGAAAACATTCAACAATCAAAGTGAAGGAAAAAAAATATGTTAGGTCAGAGGCTATATAACCCATCACTCTGGTGGTGAGAATTTTAATTTTGGAAAAACAAAACAAAACAAAACAAAACAAAGCAAAAAACCTCTTTTAAGAATGACATAGTTTTGGTTTGGCTAGCATGCAGTCAGTAGCTCTTCAACTAAGAGAAAGCAAAACCCAGGCAGAGGACAGCCAGCTTTGGAATGGGGGTTGGGCTGTCTAACATTCCTTTTGATGTGCATTGTTCAGTGCAAAACTGTAAGTCTATTCACAGTTTCCTCAGGAAAGGTTCCTTTGGATTGTTTTGCATATATCTTACCTTTAAAAAAAAAAAAAAACTTGACCTCAAGTTTGTGTAGGAACTTCATTTCTATTTGCAACTATTAATGTCAAAATAAATTTAGAAGATTTGATTGGCAATAAATAAGATTATCTGGACCATCAGAATTACAAAATGCTAAAATAATTCCCAGGAAATGCACAACAAATAAACAATGTAATGCTAAACATTTTAGCAGGAGTTTACATGCTGAATTCATTCGTTGGTCCAGAACCTCCCTGTTTGTTATGTTTTTACCCAGATATTTTAATTCACTATATAACAGTGTTCAAAACATAAACAGAAGATCACAAAGTTTGGGGTGTGAATGCTCCTCAGACTAGCGTTTATGTAGGTACAGACCCTTCTAAACCAAATCTTTAATATTTGATAGTTTCTGGTATAGCACTAACATTTTATCTGTGTAATGCATATGTTTATTCTGAGTTTACTTCATTTTATTAACATATAAAAATGGCTTCTGGAAAGCTTTGCACAGTATTATTCCCTTAAGAAATCTGAAAGAGAAAACTTCAGAAATAACCACTTCTCATGTGATAAGTACATATTGTGTGTTTTCTGATTACATATATAAAATATTGTTCCCAGATTCATGTACATATTTGTATAAAATAGCCAAACATTTATTATGCAAATTTTAAATGAGAGAAATACCATTATAGTCCATAGAGTAAATACAGAGTTATTTTGTAAAGTATTTATCCAGAAATCTCAAGAGCTCCTTGGGCTGTTTCATCTGTCAGTTAAATTTGTTTTAGTGGTATAAGTAATAGTTATATGATGTTATTGTGTAAGTAGCCATGGAAGTATGTGCAATTTGCTTTCAGGAGCAATCAAATAATAAAGATATACAGGTATATCCTTGCCTTTATCAACATTTATAACTTCATACTAGTCAGATGTTTGCTTATTTTGACAATACTGTAGAGGAACTCTAATCTAGTATTTTAGGCCTAGATTATATTGTGCAAAGGCTAGAAGCTTCCAGGACTAGGCCTAGATTAGCAGATGGAAGTGATAAGCCTTGGAGACAACGATTACATCAAGTGAATAAAAGTTACTTTTATATAATACAGTATTTATTCATTTCTAAAAAGTAAACTACATGTCATATTTTAGTGATTCATATATTCACAGAATGCATTTAAAGAAAATAAGGTACTTAAAATAAATTATTATAAATGTACAAAGAAAAATAATGAGATAGTATCATCCTGAAGACTCATGGAATGTACTCACTGATAAGTGGATATTAGTCATAAACTACAGGATAACCATGCTACACACTACAGACCCAAAGGAGCCAAGGAAGACCCAAGGAAAGATGCTTGAATTTAACTCAGAAAAAGACATAAAATAGACATCTGAAGTAGATGGAGGGAGGAAACTGGATAGAAGAGGGGGTGGGGATGGTAATGGGCATGGAGATCAGGTTTTGGGGGGAGGGCTGGGAGGGAGAAAGGAAATTGGTGTGGGGGCCTTCTCAGAGACAGGGGACACTCCCAGGATTCTAATAGCTGAGACTATTAGCAACAAGGACTAAGGAGCCTGAACTCAACAACCCCTGTAGCCAGGTAGGACTTCCAGTGAAGGAAGATAAACACCAACCCACCCATAAAACCTTTAACTTAGTGACCCATTTTATTTATTGATATTTGCATAGGAATTATATAGAGCAGTGATTTAGGGAATAGCAAACCAATGGCTGGCCCAACTTGAGACCCAGCTCATGGGAGAGAGCCAAACCCTGTCACTATTAATGATACTCTGCTATGCTTGCAGACAGGAACCTAGCATAACTGTCTTCTGAGAGGCTTCATTCAGCATCTGATTGAAGCAGATGCAGAGACCCACAATCAAACAATCAGCTGAGTTCAGGGAGTTTTTTGTAGAGTAAGGATTGAGGGAGCCACAAGAAGACCTATAGAGTAAACTAACCTGGGCTGAAAGGAGCTCAGAGAAACTGAACCATCAAAGAGCATGAAAGGGCTGGACTTAGATCTCTACACATATGAAGCAGAACTGCAGCTTCATCAACATACGGGTTCCCTGACAGGGGTAGTTCATGCTCTCTCTGACTCTGTGCCTGTCTTTGGATCCCTTTCCTCTAACTGGGCTGCTTTATCTGGCCTTGGTAGGAGAGAATGAGTTTAATCCTGCTGCGACTTGAGATGCCAAGATCTAACTCCTGGAGGTTTACGTGACTGGATCTATGATTTTGGCATCAAATCAATTGAACCTTGAGACAAGGGCAGATATGGATACCTGCTGCCTGAGAAATGCAGCAAACCCATTTGTGTAGAAGCTCTGACTACAGTCTCTAAAAGCAGGGGTCTAGGTTAGTTGATGTTGGTCTTCTGTGGTGTTCCTGTCCTTCTTGGTCCTTCTGGCCTCCTCTTTCCTCTCCGCCCCTCACCCTGCACACACACACAGTCTTCCACTGGTCTCCCTGAGCTCTGCCTAATGCTTGGCTGTGAGCCTCAGCATCTGATTTGATCAGCTGCTAGGTGGGACCTCTCAGAGAGTGGTTATGCTAGGCTCCTGTCTGTAAACATAGCAGAGTATCATTAATGGTGTGGGGGTTGAGTCTCTTTCATGGATTGGGTTTCAGGTTGGGTCAGGCATTGGGTGGACTTTCTTTCCATCAGTTTCTCCTCTCTCTTGATTTCTGCACATCATGTACACAGGGTAAATTTGCGGTCGCAGGCTTTGTAAGTGGATTGGTGTTCCCCTGCCACTACTAGAATTCCTTCCTGGCTAGAAAGTGACCTCCTCAGTGTGCATGTCCTCCTGCTGCTAAGGAGGCTCAGCTAGAGACGTCCACATACCTTCCCTCTAGCCTACCCTGTTAAAGGTTGCCAGCTTGTCTCAGTGATGGTCTCATCCTTGGTTTCCCTTTTCTCTACAAGCCCTAGTCACCTCTCCTCACCCCTCTTTTCCCCATGTAATCCAATTTTTTTTTTTTGGTAAGAAGTTGGATGTATGTTTGGGGGAATGTAGACCTATCTCTAATTATTCAGGTCTTCTTTACTTCATAAACCACTCTGTCTATCAAGAAGTTGAAGGGTGATTCTGCTTCTCTTTCCATTTAGAATTCATAATTCTCCTTCCATCTTGTCTTTCCATTCTCTCTTAAGGTTTTAAGGTCTTGGAAGATGGTGAAGGTTTTTGTTATTTGGTGACATGTGTTTGTGGTTTTTGTTCCTCCTTCTCCTGCTCCTCCTCCTCTATATTTTTTATACATGTCCACACAGCTTCTGAAATCTGTACTTTGGATTCAAATATGTATCAGTCTTCTTTGACCTCGGAGTGTGGAACTACAAGTGGGTTTATGTCCATAGCTAATCTTAGTTGGTGTAAATTTTTAGAGTAGAAGAGATCTACTCATTGTGCTTATGACTTAAATTGTTTGACATTTATAAGTCCTTCCAGGGGTTTCCTAGAAGCATTAGATGGAATTCAGGTTCCCAGTATTTCTTAAGGAATAGTATGAATGATCATCCCTATGTATACAGAATCCAGATAGACATTGAGGTTTGACTAGAATGTATGGAGAACATATAATACCATATAACGTGGGATAACTTGTCAGAAGCTTCCGGTACAAGCAACTGACTCAAAACCCTCCATGATCTGTCTCTTCTCCAGTTCTGCTCTGACACTATCAGCTCCAAAGCATACCCTAGAATATATTTGCATCTAACTGTTAAAAGAGTATATTGTTCTAGGAACAGTTTCATTTCTCCTTATGCTCCCCAAATCAAACTCTACAGCACACTAGTTTTTAAAGCTTTTTCTACAGTTGAGCTTGGACACCACTGTTCTCTTGAATGTTAGGCTCATATATAAGATATTTTATGTTTCTTACAAGGAAGCAATGTGATTCCCAGGCTGTAAAATTGTGTTATTTCTACCCCAGTTTCTCTAAAAACAGCTCAGCATCTAGACATAAAAAAGGAAAAGTCCAAATTTCAAAACAAGAGTGACATAAACCTCCATTTCCTGGACATTTTCTTAGGGGACTAGCAGCTCTACTAGGTTGGATGTGACTGAACTGATTTTCAATTGATATAGAGAGCAGAGTGCCCTGTTTTATTTTAGTCTTGCTTAAGATCCTTTAGTTTTTTTCCGTGAATTTTGCCCAACCCTGGTTTTACCTAATCCATGTGTTCCTCCTTCCAGTTTTCCAGAGTTGGAGAGGGTATAATTTAATAACATACTAGTTTGAGGTAAAAGTCAGTTTTCACTCTCTTCATCTTGTGCTTTTCTGCTGGCCAGTTTTAAATTCCTCCCCCAAGTCTCCTGGTAAGTGAAAGCCAAATCAAGACTCTTGTAATAAAATAAAAAAAAGTCTGTTCTTTCCTGTGTTTTTCACTTGTTCCACACTCCAGTGACTTTTTGTTCCTTAAATTAATTTGTACTCTACAGAATTTTCAATTAGACAAAAGAACCCTGGTACCAAGGCACATCTCCAAAAGCAACTGAAGTCTATTAGACTTAGCAGGATACTCACTGCATTCACATAATTTGTCTTACATTTTAAGATCCATGGTTATGCGCTCATGAGATATTTACACTTACTCTATTCTTTGAAATTCTTTCCTTTTTTTAATTCCAATTTTCATCCTTCCACATCAATCATAGTCCATTCACCCCGTATCCCAGGTTTAACCTTCTCCCTTATCCCTCCTAATTCCACCCTACTTCCATATCTCCTCCCATGCCCCTCTCCACATCCACCTATAGGGGAGGACTTCCTCCCCCTCCATATGACCCCAACCTATCAGGTCTCATCAGGACTGTCTGCATTGTCTTCCTCTGTGGCCTGGTAAGGCTGCTCTCCCTCTTAGGGGGTGAGGTGATCAAAGAGCCAGCCACTGAGTTCATGTCAGAGACAATCTCTGCTCTCCTCACTAGGAAACTCATCTGGACATTGAGCTGCCATGGGCTACATCTGTGCAGGGGCTTTTATATAAAAGGAATACTAAGGACATAAGAATAATGGAAGCACATCATTTGGATTCTCCTTTTCACAGAATTATACTACATTCATTTTTATGTCATGTTTTTCCATTTTCTCACCTTGTATAGTTAATTCTGCATCTTACTAGCACCCTCACGTCTACATATGTATTAGTGAGCATGTTAACGTTTTCTGCTGCTATGACAAAGTGCTTCAGAAAGCTGAGTTAATAGCCAGGTATCATATCTCATTCCTTCAATCTCAGCATGAAAAAAGCAGAACCGGGAGGATTACTATTATATCAAAGTCGGTTTTAGCTACTTATCAAATTGAGACAGGCCTAGGTTATGGGTGAATACCTATACTCAAAGAAAAGTTAGAGGAAGAGGGAAGGAGGGAAAGAAGAAGAAAGGAAAGGAAGAAAAGTCAGTGGGAAGGAGGGAGGAAAACACATAGAGAGGAAGAGAGAGAGAGAGATCAAACGAAGAGAAAATAAACAAAGAATACAATGAAACGATTTAATGTGGAAAGCCCTGATGTGGTTCATGGCTTTAGAAAACTCAGGGTATAATTACTGGACTCCATTGGTTTGGAGATGTAGAACCTCAGGGCAAAGAGGCCTAATGTAAGCAAAGCCTTCAACTTCATGACTTTTCATGAATCAAAGGCATATGAAGGAGAAGGGCAGGCATCTCTGTATCTGTCTCGGTGTCTGTCTGTCTCTCTCTCTCTCTCTGTTCCTTTCTGTCTTTCTCCCTCACTAACTCTTGTGTGTTTGTGTGTATAACAATAATCTATTTATTTGAAATCATGTAGAAATTGATGCTACTTATATATATGTGCGTGTGTATATGAAATGATTTGATATTTATATGAACTTAAAGTCAGGAAGTAGTGACTTCCATGGTTTTGAAATACATTCCTTGCCAATTGTTTCTGGATCCATGAGAATGGAATTATAGTAAAGCTGTAGCTTGAAACATGAAGTAAACTAAGGAAGCTTCAACTATGTCTCCTGAGGGACCGCCCATTACTGGTGTTCTTTCCTGAGGTAATAAGCTCTAACCTAAATTATTCATCTTTTGGGTTGATGAACTGTGCCTAAGCTTCCATATTAGTGAACTGTGTCTAAGCACATGGCAGCACAGAAGGCAGAAGAGACAGCATTGAGACAGTCAATGAGTCCATTGACTCAGCGTTGTGTATGGAAAGGAAGGAAGGTATCGTTATCATTGCAAATGAACCCAACAGCAATGTGGCCTAGAAAAAAGATAAGTAAAAATACATATTATAGTTGGTTCCTGGACTAGGGGCTGGTAAATAAGGATTCTTACCTGACTGACACTGTGTTCACTGCAGGAATAGAGATGTTATTTTTTAATTTAATTTAATTATTATTATTATTAGTTACATTTTATTACCTCTGTATCCCAGCCGTATCCCGCTCCCTCATTCCCTCCCATCTCACCCTCCCTCCCTCATCTCCTCCCTGCCTCTTTCCAAGTCCACTGATAGGGGGGACCTCCTCCCCTTTCATCTGACACTGTTTTATCAGGTATCTTCAGGACTGGCTGCAAAGTCCTCCTCTGTGGCCTAGCAGGACTGCTCCTCCCTTGGGGGAGTGGGGGGTCCAAGAGCCTGCCATTGAGTTCCTGTCAGGAATAGTCCCTCTTCCCCTTACTATGGGAAACCAATTGGTTACTGAGCTTCCATGGGCTACATCTGAGCAGAGGTTCTAGGTTATATCCATACATGGTCCTTGGTGGAGTGTCAGTCTCAGAAAAGACCCCAGTGCCCAGATATATTTGGTCCTTGTGGAGCTCCTATCCTTTCCACATCCTTGTTGTGTACTTGAGCAAATTGTGGGTATATACCTAGTAGTAGTATAGCTGGGTCTTGAAGAAGCATTATTCCTAATTGTCTGAGTAAGTTCCAGAATGACTTCCAAAGTGGTTGTACCAGTTCACATTCCCACCAGCAATGGAGGAGGGTTCTCCTTTCTCCACAACCTCTCTAACATGTGTTGTCACTTGAGTTTTTGATCATTGCCATTTGGATGGGTGTAAGGTGAAATCTCAGAGTCATTTTGATTTGCATCTCCCTTATGGCTAAGGATGTTGACCATCTCTTTAAGTGTTTCTCTGCCATTCTATATTCCTCTACAGAGAATTCTTTGCTTAGCCTCGTACCCCATTTTGTAATTGGATTACTTGATTTATTGCTTTTTAATGTCTTTAGTTCTTTATATATGCTGGATATTAGCCCTCTGTCAGATATAAGGTTAGTGAAGATCCTTTCCCAGTCTGTAGGCTGCTGTTTTGTTCTAATGACAGTGTCTTTTGCTTTACAGAAGATTTTCAGTTTCATGAGGTCCCATTTATTGATTGTTGCTCTTAGAGCCTGTGCTGTTGGTGTTCTGTTCAGGAAGTTGTCTCCTGTGTCAATGAGTTCTAAGCTATTCCCCACTTTTTTTTTTTCTAACCAATTTAGAGTATCTGGTTTTATGTTGGGGTCTTTGATCCACTTGGACTTTAGTTTTGTGCAGGGTGATAAATGTGGATCTATTTTCATTTTTCTGCATGTAGACATCCAGTTGGACCAGCACCATTTGTTGAAGATGCTTTCTTTTCCATTGAATGGTTTTGGCTTCTTTGTCAAAAATCAAATATTCGTAGTTGTGTGGGTTTATTTCTGGGTGTTCTATTCGGTTCCATTGATCCTCCTTTCTGTTTCTATGCAATACCATGCAATTTTTATTACTATTGCTCTGTACTATACCTTGAGATCAGGGATGGAGATACCTCTAGATGACCTGTTGTTATACAGGACCGTTTTAGAGATTCTGGGTTTTTTTGTTTCTCCATATGAAGCTGAGAATCTTTTTATCAAGGTCTGTAAAGAATTGAGTTGGTATTTTGATAGGAATTGCATTGAATCTGTAGATTGCTTTTGGCAGAAATGCCATTTCCACAATGTTAATCCTACCAGTCCATGAGCACGGGAGATCTTTCCATCTTCTGATATCCTCTTCAATTTCTTTCTTTAGAGACTTGAAGTTTTTCTCAAACAGGTCTTTCACTTGCTTGGTTAGTGTCACCCCAAGGTACTTCATGTTATTAGTGGCTATTGTGAAGGGTGTTGTTGACCTGATTTCTTTTACAGTCCTTTTGTCTCTGGTATACAGGAGGGCTTCTGATTTTTATGAGTTTATTTTGTATCCTGCCACTTTGTTGAAGGTGTTTATTCGCTGAAGGAGTTCTCTCGTTGAATTTTTGGGGTCGCTCATGTATACTATCATATCATGTGTGAATAGTGAAAATATTTTCGTGGAAATATTTTCTGGACCTTGGAGCAGGAGTCTTCTTTTTCATCAATTCTTATTACTCTTAGATTTTGTCTTCTCATGGCGTCCTTGATTTCTTGGATATTTTGTGTTTGGGACTTTTCTGATTTTACTTTTTCTTTGAGAGGAGTATCAATTTCTGCGAGTGTATCTTCAGCTCAAGAGATTCTCTCTTCCATCTCTTGATTCTATTGGTGATGCTTACTTTTGTGGTTCCCGATCTTTTCTCCAAGTTCTCCAGCTCCAGGGTATTCTCAGTTTGTGGTTTTTTTTTTTTTTTTTTTTTTTTTTTTTTTTTTTTTTTTTTTTTT
>NW_026587216.1:6648463-6678216 GCF_907164565.1 Psammomys obesus
TTTTTTTTTTGTTTTGTTTTTTTTTGTTTTTTTTGTTTTTTTTTTTTATTCTAATTGTGTTTTCATGCCTTGCATCATTTCCTTCATCTGTTTAAATGTGGATTCCTGTCTCTACAATGGTCTCTATTTTTTTGTTCATTTCCTCTCTATATGCCACTAATTGTATCTCTACTTGTGCCTCTATTTGTTTGCTATGTTTGCCTGTGTTTCTTTAAGAATTTTGTCCATTTCCTCTTTCTTTACCTCCAATTGGCCAAATCTTTGATAGATTTGTTCATTTCATCTTTAAGTGTCTGAATTTGCATGGCTATTGCTCTGAGAGAATTGTTTATTTCCTGTTTATGAGCCTCAAATAATTGGATAAGTATAGCTTTAAAATCATTTTCCTGTGCTCCCGATGAATTGGGGTATCCATCAGTTTTGGAGGTTGCTGGTGAAGTCATGATATCCTGATTTATGTTGGATGTGTTCTTTCTCCTACCCCTGCCCATTGGCTTATCTGAAACCTTCCCTGTTTGTTTCTGGATTCTATAGTTCAGATTGGTACTGTCTCTCTCTGGTGTCTGGAGAGTTCTTCAGGAAGCTGAGAGAGGTCCCGTGGCCTCAGCATATGCATTGGTGGACTAGCTGTACCTGTGGGAGGAAAGTACACAGGCACAAAAGGGGCAAATGCAGGTACACGTGTGTGTGTGTGTGTGTGTGTGTGTGTGTGTGTGTGTGTGTGTAAGTGTGCATGGAAGTGTGTCTTGAGGGACAGAGTAATAGATAATGTTGAACCCTTGAGTGTGTGGGAGGGGCTCTGCACTGTATATGTAACAGTCTTTAGTGATGGTTGCAGTGCAATTTCTGGCATTAACTACCTTAACTCCTCAATTGGAGCTGCAGAGCAGAGGTTGCAATGTCCCAAGTGACCCTCTGTTTCCCACAGTGGGTATGTGGGTGGGAGGGGTCCGATGCCTGTCTTCTATTTTAGAAGGACCCTGGATATGGGGCTCTGTAGATACTCAAGGGCACACTCACTTTCAAGCAGGTCACTTCGGCAGGGATCGGGGTACCCGGACTCTCTGCTCTCTGGTTTGGCCCTGGTTGGTCTTATGCTGGAGGACTGATGTGCTCTGTCAGCTCAGTGCTGCTGCTGCTGCTGCCAGGTTAGGAAGTCCTGCTGCAGCTGGAGACTGGGATGCCAGTCCAGATGCCTTCTGGGAAGTCCTGGGAGCCCTCCACTGTGCTCTCCAAGCCTGGGAGGCCCAGCGCCTTGTGTGCCTAGCTTGTATGACGGGTCTGCTTGGCTTTGGTGGGTTTATAGAGTATTATCTGTCACTGAGGGATTGGGCGGGCCATACAGTCAGTGGCTGAGTGACCCTGCAGAGCCAGTATGGTGGCTAGCAGGCCTGGGACCCTGGGAGGATGGAGCCGCAGGTATGGGACTCTAAGACCAGTACCCCTGGCAGTTGCACCTAAGGGGCTAGGAGCTCTGCCTCAGCCACTGCAGACCCCAGGCAGTTAGGTATGAGCTGAGAATCTCGGTGAGTCTGCTGTGCCGAGGAGGAGGGAAGTCCAAGAAAGGGGAGTGGAGGGAGATCAAAGGATCGTTTCTCTCCTTCCCCAAACAAGTCCCTGGTGACCAAAGTTCTCACCTCATGCGATGTATCCTGTCATTTGAAAGCCTCAATGTTGTTTTCCTGGCTTCAGAGGTCCTTCCACTCACCCACTCAGGCATTCATGTCTTCCACAGCTCAGAAACTGTGTGTGTTAGTCACCATCTTGGCTCTGCCCCCAGGAATAGAGATCTTATACTCACATGTCTACCTTTGGTGGTTGGTAGGTCTCATCTTGAATCCATCTACCTGTAAGATACTTTTTCTCTTCTCACTTCATTTTGTTTAATATCTTATCATCTTTCTTTAGTAACATGTAGTATAATCAACTATTTACAAGATGGCAAAGACATTCCTTCTACATATCTGTTGTCCTAAATATGCAGTAGGTTCTTTAACAGAACATCCATGCATTTTTCCCATATCCCTTTATTCCCACACATAACTTGTATTGTTCATGAACATACAAGAGTTAGGCCTTCTCAGCATGTGTGTCTGCTGTTAGAAATGATATGCCAACCAAGGACAATGTATGGAGAGGACCTAAAACCCTGGCTCAGATTTAGCCCATAGACTCAGTCTCAAGTATTTCCCTAGTAAGGGGAACAGGTGATTTCTCTGGCATTAATTCAGTGACAGGATTTCTGATCACCTTCCCCTGTGGGGTGCAGCCGGGATACAAATTGAATAAATTGTAATAAATAATAATAATAATAATAATAATAATAATAATAATAATAATAATAAAAGAAAAAAGAAATATCTATCAAGACTCTACAGTTTTTCTCACTTGAGTATTTCATATGTATTTTTTTTGATTTGTTTATAATGGAGGATTTTTTTTCTTCTATATTGCACCCATTTGTTTTACTGTTGTTTATGTGTTTGAAGAGAGAAGCCAACAGATTATGGTTGGCATTAAGTGTTTAAACATAAGAAGAAATTATACGTTTTTAAAAGTAAAGCTTCATAAGAATTTGGACTCCTAAAATATTGAACAAGAGGATACAAATCCTCCTTGGATTATAAGCTCACTTATGCCTTACTTATATCTAAATGACAGATATGTGACAGAGTATCACTTCAATGAGAACTCTGTCATAAAAAAATATATCATAAAGTTATTAAATTGCCATGGGAATCATAAGATTCCTTAAACCAAACAATGTAGCTGTTGATAATTAAAACTAAAGGCAGAATATCTACTGCTGCAGTGTAAAAAAAAAAATCTCTTCCTGTTTGAGATGTAAACGTTTATAACATAATATGTGAATTATTTAAATAGCTAGCTTAAAACCAATTACTTAAATACTGAGATTAACATATTTGTGATGAACTATATACTTTTACTCATTTATGATATCTATCTATCTATAAGAATATATCTAAATATCTATATAAGAATAAATATCTATAAAAGAATATGTCTATATAAGAATAAAACTATAATTATTTGTTTGGGTTGATTTGAAGCATACCCAAAGAACACACAATATGTTATGATAAAACCTGATAAACAAGAACTTGATGGATGAATAGTTAGTACAAAATTATAATCAGGACTTTAATTGTTTCATAGAATGAGGTTATTGTTTTTCATGAGAACGTACCATTTCTACTATTTCGATTTACCTCCATGGTTTCTATTCACATTAAATGGAAGAACATCCAAACTCATATTTTTCTATTTCAAAGACTACTTATTGTTCAATAAGGGCAGGTAGTAGTTTCTTTGTGGAGCTAATTGACTGTCTTGCTGTGCACACAGAACTGCAGTATGGTAATGAGTTTTAGATAAATAATGGAAGGTCTTTAACTTCATAAAAGTATACTTTCAAATGATGTTGCTACTTCATATATTCTTTGCCAATGGAGAAAATCTCTGACATATTAAAAATTATAGAACATTTATGCTCACCTGTTCTTTAAAATGTTCAGTGCATTCTTTCAGGAAACATTATTACAAACTGTCTCTAGGATAAGACCACACAAGATTGTGTACGTTCATTTAAATATCCTAATAATACTTAATTTATATTTGGATCCTGAAAATATTTATTGTCCAGGAAAATATAACCATTAATACAGTAAATCTTAGAAAGAATAACATACCCAACATAACATCTACTGAAATTTTTATTTTGCATATGCAGAAAGAGGGTTGTCCTAAGTTTTACGCCAGAAGGTGAGTTTCAAAGGAATATGAAAGCATACAACACTGAGTAGTTTAGAAGTTGTTTGGAAGTTCTTGTGTGCAAAAAGGAGATCATAGTAATATAGCCTATTAAGGTGAAGACTACATTTTATCCAGGTAAGAAAGCATACATAAAAATTGTTACATTTAAAAGGTGAAAAATCAAGGACATCTTCAAAAACAATCACTATCACTCAGAATGCTTACAGGGATGAATGTTGTGGAGCTAGAGGACAGTGTCTACCATCTCCAACAGGATAAAAGGGAGATAACAAGCACAATGTAATTATGATTGTGTAAGTAGCTAAGGAAAGAATATGTAGGAAACTCTCACACAGACTGTGATTCTCATGTGTGAAATGCAAAATCTAGTCTTTACAAATGCAATATCTAGTCTTTTTAACTTCTTTACCTCTTATCGCAAGCTGTGATCATATAGGAGAAGATGTCGGGGTAACCTGAAGTGTTACACTTACCAACTGGCAAGAAAATGGTGTATTCAGTTTCTTGTAATGAAGTAAAGTGCATTTTATGTAAAAGTATCAGCTAAGTACACGGAAAATGGAAAATAAAGATGTTTCTTTAAAATAAATATATTCACATTCACCATTGTAATAGTGCAAATTCAGAAGAGGAGAGTAGAAGGAGGAAGAGGAAAAAGAAGAGAAAGTTAACAATAACCAAAAGCACAGTAATCCTACTCAATGTACAAGAAACAGAAAAGGTGCTATGTAACTAACAGTGGAATAAAGTCCAGGGAAGAGGACTAGAAGGATCTCTAGCTGTCAGTACTTAATATTTAGTATTATCAAATCCATCTAGAACTCCATTCATTCATAAGCACATCCTTTTCCATAACTTTTCATCCGTGAAATCATGTTCTGTACCTGTTAACAATTAGGTTTTCATATAGAGAAAAACGTAAATATGATCAGAAAGTGGTTGGTTACCCTTATGTTGGTGAACTCACAACTGCCATAATGGAATGTACAAGGTCTATACAACCTCAAGACATAAAATCCCAGCATGGAGAAGAGAGGAGGACATGCATTCTCAGCCTGACTAAGGGTCTTTGCCGATTGGTAGCTGCTGGGGAAAGGAAAGTACGCTTTCTTTAAGAGTGTGGCCCTAGGTAGATAAGCCAGGCTCCTGAAGCCACATGTCTATGAACACATGGGCAACACAAGTTAGACTTTATGACTTTACAAAAAGGAAAAAGAAAACAGGACATAGAGCTGGCAGTGTAATAAGGTGGGGCAGATCAGCGAAGAGCAAAATGATGGTGAATATGGCCAAAGTACATTCTACAGAAAACATCGAAGAACTTATACAAATAAAGAAGAAGTTCTCCTAGTGCATAAAATGGGGAAAGATCAAATGTCTTAAGTGTAGCTTACACTAAAGAAAAAAAAAGTAAATAAATACACTGCCATAAAATGTTTATATTATTTTAATTCAAATCAACTGTAATGTGTTTCTGAAGCTGATCTGATGAGTAAGTGTCAAGCATAACAAAAAACAGTTGTTTTTTTTTATGGTGAAAAATAGCAGACAGATTTCAATGCATTAATGGTAACATTGTAAGCATCTTCTACCCACTGACAAGTGATATGGCAATAGGAATAAAGACATGACAAAGAAGAAAGGAATAAGCTACCCGTCAATAGTACTTGGAAATTCACATTGTACCAGAACTGTGGCTTGGGATAATCACTTATGTAACAAAACCAAAACCAAAGCCAAAGCCAAAACCAAAACCAAAACCAAAACCAAAACCAAAACCAAAACCAAAACCAAAACCAAACCAAACCAAACCAAACCAAAACAAAACAAAACAAAAAAACCCACAAAAAACAAAACAAAACAAAACAAAAAAACATTACATTCTATCTCTAATACCCATCATACATGTAAATTAGTTCAGGTATCTCAAAAATCTAAATTATTAATGAACTTTAGACTCTTCACTGAAATTTTAGGGGAATATATCACTATGCGATGCGCTGAATTTGTCTAAGAATAAAATGAAATACTAGAATTAAAAGATGAAAAAAAATGACTGTATCAACAATGCAAATATTTCATACCCAGGTTTTAAAATCAAGAATATCACTGTAAATAAAAATTTTACCTTCTAAAATAAATAAAACCTTTCTGCAAATAGAGATGGAGAAGGCTACAGACAGTCTAGAAAATAGCAACATAGCCAAAATAAAAGAACAAACATGAATAGAAGAGGGCCTAATAGCTAAAGCCAGGAAAAGATAATCAGCCTTCTGAGAAATCAAATAGATTCATACATCCTATGTTTTCAATCAACATGCTTAGCAAAATGCAAAGTCCAAAATAAGAGAATTGAATGGCCATAGAGTATTGCTAAGGCTGTAAGGGATGTTGGGAGGAGAGTAGAATCAACATTCATTGACATTGGAAATGAAGTCAGGGAGTAATATTTAAAGACTAATTTGACAATGATAAGCAAGGCTGAACACAGGAGGTATTCTTCAGCTCCTTCACAGCAGAGGCCACAAGGTAACAGCTGCATAGATGCTGCACATAGAAATCCTGTTAAAAAAAAAAAAAAACTTTAAATTATTCAAAGACCTATCAAGCAATTCATGGATATGAATAAGATATGGCATGACACATTCAAAAATAAAATGTTAGAATAACCTAATCTCTATATATGAATAGCCAAGTATTTCAGAATAGTAACACATAATATGAGGTTTTATGTTTAGGATAATAGACCATGTAAAATATTTCCTATGTCATCAAAGTATTGCTTTGAATTGCAATAAACAAAATTCAACATCATGCTGTCTTTTGAGAGAAATGGAAATGCTAAGCCTTGGAAAAATATAAGTTATTTTGCTATTATTCAGTTGCTTGGATTTTACTTCTTACTTATAAAGAAGAAAAGTGTAAAACAAATCTGACCAAAGTACCATTTCTTTATTTGATTATTTGGTGGATGGCTATTTTCATATTATTATTGTTATACATTTTCAGATTAAAAGATTAACAGTATAGTCATTTTACTCAGAAAAATATATGCTTCAAGTGAAGCTTGCCATGACTTGCATCTTTGATAGATTCTTCTCATTTATTATTAACAATGATGACAAGCAGCCTCCTCGGTCTTTCTTACACTATTGAGCATGGAGCTTAAACAAGTATGGGCCAATACAGACCTTCTGATAAGAGTTCAGTGGACATGCTATTCTCTCTAAAGACCCAATGCAGAATTCTGAAGATAGATCTCGATTTGCATTAAGGAAAGTATCACCACAGTTCTTAGTTGGAAGCAGCAAGCATGTCACATCAGCCACCTTTATGTAACTGACAGGAACTCAATAATACCCAGCAACACTCTAGTAATTAGCTCAGGCTGAGATAGCACCATAGAGAGGATAAAGGTTTTTATTCCACACCAATCAGGAAGCAGCCAGGTCCCACGGTGAAAGAAGAATGGCACTGTCAGACTTGTAGGTTCCTGAGAAAGGATCCAAACCTATGTCCTTGGAGAATTCAAGTCCTTTATCTTACCTTTTCTTTAGCAGACACCAGAATGCTGTCTTTGTCCAAATTTCTATCTAAATAATTATGAATGAAATTCAGGACAAAGATGGCTGTGGAATTTCTGATTTATTGAATTCTAAAAAATCCCCCAATACTCTGTCATAGTATTGAATAGGCAAGAAAGTAATTATTTGATGAATAGAATTGCTATTTAGGGCTTTGTTTTTCCTTAAAGTATAACCTAAATTGGAGTAATTACCACTTGAAGTCAGGAACCTAAAGTGGCCAGAATTATATTTCTTGTTCAGTTCAGTAATTGTACTTGTATTAATAACAGCATTTGTCTGTGGAGCTCCAGACATTTCAGTTTGTTAGGGATTGTTTAAGCCCAATCAAACGTCATTAATGCATGCACCAAAACAAAGGGGAAAAGGGGCTTTCAAACAGGAGAATTAGATGGAAGAAACATAGGAGAAAACAATTCTACAGATTCTTTGATAAAAGTGTTTATGAAATGAAGCATTGCTTTTGTTTTATTTTTAACCCAGTGTTGGCTTCCTGTTCATTCTAAAAAATAAACCAAATGACTTTCCCAGTAATTCTTGACATTACATGATTTCACATGTAATTTCTTTCCTATTTCTGAAGGAAACTGAATTGACACATGTGAGTGTGACCCACAATAAGGTCTGGCAGCTTCTTGGCAGGTGTGCATAATCTTAAAAAAGAGAAAAAAAAAAAAAAAGAAGAAAAGAAAAGTAACGTTGTGCATTCAGAACCACGCACTTTCTCCGGTGCTGGGAAATTCTTTGCCTCCCTCTCATTACTTTACTGAACATACAAATTTTAAAGGTGTATGTTTACAAATATTTTGTTGTGTTTCTCATGCTATTAGCATTCTCAAGCCCTCTCCTTCCAGGTTTCTATGGCAACCAGGGTACCACACATTCATTAGAAAGAAGTTCTGTTTAATTGATCTACTAATGTATTGCTTAATAGTAACTGTTAAGCAGTCTTTTGTTTCCAGGTCATATTTAGGGTTCATGTATTTGCATAAAAACATTTCATTAGCTCAAACCAATTATTAATAGTAATTTTCTCTCTTTAGTTTTAAATAACTAAATGCTCATTGAGGGTTGCTAAATAGCAAATATTTGTAGCTTTCAGACTTCACTTGCTATACTAGGCTTGGCTTGCTTTGTTTCTGTGAGAAATAAGAAAATTATATAGCTTGAATGTTTGATCTGAGAGAAAAATAAGGTGTCTCTCATTGCAAGTTAAATTTAGACAACCAGGAAAGCAACTCTAGGTCATATTATGTATTTTAGAACAACAGTAGTTAGCTGTTGTTTCAATGACAATATATATAAGGTGAGAATATAAAAACCTACTAGTTGTTTTTTCCTCAAGAGAGCCTGGCAATGAATGCATATTCATATGTCTACGGAGACATTTTATTTCTAAATGAAATAAAAATGTCGCTTCATTTAGGTTTGTGTAATAATTTATCTTAACAGTGCAAGGCAGACCACTTAGAAATGTTTTCATTTTGTGGATAAGGAGCAGCTACAGTGTTTTCTGCTTGACTACAAACATAGGAGAGTAAATGTATACATATACAACTTTGAGAAGTATGGACTTGTTTATATATTAAGTGTTATAAAGTACATATTATATGTCTTTAGCAAATGTTAATTCTAATGACTTCATAGAACAGATTCATTCTTGATACATTTATTATTCCTGTAATTAAAAAAATGTTTACCTAAAGAAATAAAATTGAGAAAACAATTGAATACCAAATATTCACATTATTGGCCAGAAAATCTTCTTTAATGTATGAATTCAGTCTAATGAAATTTTACTTCAAAATTTCCAAACTATAAATTTGGGTCCTTTGAAATTTACCTTTGCTTTGCCTTCATCCAGCCCAACTCTTTAATCCTTATATACAAATCACTGTTTTAATCAGGTCATACGCTTGTAAATACAGTATAGCACAATTTACAAAAGACACTCACATCATCTCAACAAACTCCCAGAAAAATGTAATTAACATTTTCTTTCTCTATCTTTCTTCCTTTCTGCATCCTTGACCTCTGTGCATTAACATTATGCTGTGATTAAAATGCTGGGTGAGGCAACAATGCTGTCTGAGGAGATATTTTTACAATTCTTTTGATGTCACTCAGTGGAGAATGGATATCCTTTGAACTTTTGCAAATTAAGTGAATGTCCACTGGACGTGTTTTCCTATCAGCTTTCTCTTTGCTATCTGATAGGTAGTTCTGCTTTACAGGGTGACGCCTTAGTTTAAATTCACACTGCTATCCCTATGATTTTTCTATGTAATCTTTACGGGCTACAAAGTTAATTTAGAAAGTAGAATAAAAATATGTCTGAAATACATAAGAGTTCCTTCCGTGATTTTTCTTGTATATGATGCCAAAAAAATGATTAAAGAAGAATTTCACTCTGCTTGATTAAAAATATTTTGATGCGTAACTATTAGGTATGGCTGAGTAAAGATTAGCAAAAGTGTTGATTACTGATTATATTAAATGCAAAACAAAAATTCTCTAAAGATGGAGGTTTTTTGGTCTTGTGTGAAAGTGTGCCAGCTTAAAATAGTCTAATACGTATAACTTAATGTGGTAAACTGAAGACAGCCTCAATGTCACTTGGGAAACAAATGCTGTGCTTGGTAAGATTCAAATTTTGAATTAGGAGTATTATTAGTCTCTAGTTTATCGTACTTTAGGCAACTTAACTCCAAGGTGTTCAAATGGTTTAAAATAGTAGCATTTAATTGTTGAATATTGAATGTTTATAACTTTATGTTTCAAACTTCTGAATGATTTATTATCTTTGTATTTGAACATTTATTTTCATCTTCAAGCAAAATTGCTTTCAGTACATATACACTTGACATGTGAGTGGGGGGAGGGTTAATCTAAAAGAAGCATGAATGAAAAATCCAAATATAAAGCTAGTATATTGCACCCAATTAAAAAATAAAATACTTGGAGGGATAGGATTTTACTATCCCTTAATTGTGGTGGGAAAAAAAGGTTAGGAGAGAATGAAATTTAAAATATTAAACAGGGATTGAAGCAATTGGCTAGGGAAGAGGGAGAGATAGGGACTGTGTAAAAAAAAACAAGACTGTACGAAAAAGCATCATGGCAACCCATGGAGATGGCCTGGAATCATTGCACAGAAGTAGCCCATGGCAGTTTAGTGTCCAAGTGGGTTCCATAGTAATGGGGACAGGGACTATCTCTGACATGAACTGATTGGCCTGCTCTTTGATCAACTCTCCCTGAAGGGACAGAAGCCTTACCAAGCCACAGAGGAAGACAATGCAGCCACTGCTGATGAGACCTGATAAACTAAGATGGGAGAGAAGGGGAGGAGGACCTCCCCTATCAGTGGACTGGGGGAGGGGCACCGGTGGGGAAGAGGAAGGGAAAGTGGGATTGGGAGGGGAGGAGGGAGGGAGTTACAGGGGGGATACAAATTGAATAAACTGTAATTAATAAAAATTAAAATTAAAAATAATGTAAAACTTTAAAAAGGCAATTATATGTTCATGCCTTGAAAATAATTTTATATGTAGCTAAATTTAAAAAACTATAAAAC
The DNA here is from genome assembly GCF_907164565.1 of Psammomys obesus. Classification (NCBI taxonomy): domain Eukaryota; kingdom Metazoa; phylum Chordata; class Mammalia; order Rodentia; family Muridae; genus Psammomys; species Psammomys obesus. Next base: position 6,659,420 of record NW_026587216.1, read on the forward strand.
ACAAGGCATAAATGGACTTATTTAAAGAAGTGTTTTTCTTTACAATACACTTTTCTACTGAATTTTTTTCTCGGTCTTCACATTAAGCCATATTATGCATCAAACATTGTTTTTAAAATGTAGGAATAAACCTCCTTCGACGATGTTCCTAGCTTAATACAGGATTTTATGTTACCGTGTATTTGTAACTCTGAAACTGACTAACTGTCTGCTAGGAAGCTAGCAGTTGTTAGTTGTGTTTTGTTGGTTGTTTAGTTGGTTGTGTTTTGTTGAAGGCTTCACTGAGTAGGGTCTGCTTGGCTTACTCACTCATCTGAAACACAGTATTGTCTGGGAGTTTAGCTAGAGCTGAAGATAACAGCATGACCTGTTCCATTCCATGATATAGCTACTGGCACACATGAAATACAACATTTGAGAAACTGGCTCTTCAAAACACAAATGTTTGCTAAAGAAGTAAGAAAATTCAGTGAGGACTTCCCACAGATGTATCACATTTGGTTTTCAATTAAATGCAAAAATTAATTTGTTTGTTTTCATTTGATCTTGCCTTCTAAATACATTTATAAATTTATACTTCAATAATTTTAAACAGCATATAATTTGGTCTACCGACACAAAAGCATCCAAAGAGAGAGCTGACTTGCTTCCACCTGCTAAATTAAAAATTACTTCCCACACAATAGTACTCATATGCAATCCATATTTTATCCCTGTCATAAGATACGGAACCATTACAATTAGATTTTTTCTGTGGATATGAATAAAGAACTGGAAAGTCACTGAAAGCATGATGTCAGTAATTTAGGATGAACTTGATACCTATTTGCTTGCACTGCTCACAGTCATCTTCTGTGCATCAAGGAGAAAGGTAAACTAAAATAGTGACCAGTAACCAGTAAAACAGTAACCAGAGAGTTCCTTAGCTTCAAATGTATCCTGGTATATGTCACCAATTATGCTCAGAGAGTACATATATTTTTATTGAGAAGTTGCTTTAATTTTTTTTTTTTTCTGATGGCCTATGGCGTCAGCCCTTAGGTGAGCAAGGATGGGTGCGTACAAATAGATCCAGGAGCTATGGAGGAAGAAGCTCCTTGTGATGCGCTTTCTTCTGAGGGTCCGTTGCTCTCAGTACCTCCAGCTGTCTGCGCTGCACAGGGCTCCCTTCTCCACTGGCCTGATAAGGCGTGAAAGGCTGGAATACAAGCCAAGCAAGATTATGTTATTTATAGGATTCCTGTCCGCCACTGCGGCCGCAAACGCCCAGTTCTTCAGGGTGAAATCATGGCATGCCTGTCCACCATGGTGTTAACCAGCTAAAATTTGCCCGAAGTCTTAATTTTGTTGCTGAGGAGAGAGCTGGACGCCATTGTGGGACTTTGAGAGTCCTGAATACTTACGGGGTTGGTGGAGATTCAACATATAAATTTTTTGAAGTGAGCCTCATTGATCTATTCCATAAAGCTATCAGAAGAAATCCTGGCACCCAGTGGATCACCAAACCAGTCCACAAACACAGAGAGATGTGTGGGCTGATGTCTGCTGGCAGGAAGAGCCGTGGCCTAGGAAAAGACAACAAGTTCCCCCACACCGGTGGTGGCTCTGCAGTGCAGCCTGGAGAAGGCTCAGTCAGTACTGTCCAGCTCTGCTGTTATCGCTAATAGAAGTAAGGTTTGCAAAATTCATACCCAATAAACAATTTAGGACAGTCAAAATTTTTTTTTTCTGATAATTTCAATGAAAGCTGTAGAAGTATGTTTTATTAACCTGATGTAATTGTCTGTTTCTGAGGCTTACGGCTGCTAAGCTAGGTCTAGTCCTGGAAGCTTCTAGCTTCTGTACAACCTAATCTAGGCTAGAATGTTTTCAGCCTCTGAGGCTTACTGTTGAATATGCTGGCATTTTCTTGTTCTTACCAAATTCTGGCTGGGTGGCCCAGCTCAGCTATTCTAGACCAATCTCCCTTCCAAGCAGACGCATCAAACTGCCTTCTCCCTCTGTCTCTCTATGACCTGCTCTCTTAAGAAGCTTCTCTTTCTTTGTTCTCAAAAGTGTTAGGCATATCCTGGACTGTCAAATGTTTCTCTCATTTGTCACTTTGTCATCCACTTAGATATCACTTTCAAACTTGTACGGACTAACTTTACCTTCACTGTTTGGGATTAATGGTGTGTACTAAGGGTGTGTCTGCATTCCAGATGAATCACACAGACCTAGAAGGTCTTTGGATGTGGCCAGAGCAGCCATATTGCCAGATTCAGATTTTTCTACAGACAGCAAAACATATATAGCTTTGCTATATTGCCTCATCATGCTACCTGCTGAGTATAACACATGGCCCTTCTCCTCTTCCCAAATGCTGTTTTTTAATTCTATTTCAAGATGTAAATTGTAAAAATAAATTTTATTCCATTAAGGCCAAAATGCTATTTTAAATGATAGTATAAATTAATTGAAAAATGAGACGGAAGGAATATATATGAATGTAAGAAAAACAATACCAAAAGTATATCAAGACATTCTAGAGTTCCTGAAGATAGAGTGTACCTCATGGTAAGACTGCACCAAGCTCAGGAACATAGAGCCGGGCACAGGGAACATATGAACCCTCTTAAGAAATTAACTTTCACTCAGAAAGATCACAAAGTGTTCTAAGAAGTGAAGAGAAGGAGCTGGGATAGAGATCAACAAGGCAGCTCTCTGTTCATAGCACATCCAAGGGCAGCGGAGCATCTGCACAGAGATCCACTTTCATGGCAGCTGTCACAGCCTTTTCACCAGGACAAGACTCACTGACAGATTTCCTCAAAAAGTAGTGGAGCATATGCTGAGGGAGACGCAAAAGCCATGTCTAGAGGGCAAAGGGGAAAGCAGAAAGGGATCGGCCATATTCATGTGCAGAGCTCCTAAAATCGGGGCTTCTGTGACTAGAACCATTATTCACTGAGTGGTTGCTCATTGTACTAAAACACTGCCCTGCCACCAGGAAAGATTAATGTAAACAGAAAGAGAAGTACCTTATCAGCAAACAGAATCTTTTTAGTAGCATGCTACCTGAGCAAATGGAGGTCATCTCAAGCGAACAGTTGATAAAACTCACCAATATAAATGATGACTTTACATTATAATATTCATAGCGTAAAACAACTAAACAGAAACTAAAATCAAAATGTCTGAAGTATCCATGCAAAGACATAATATCAGAAAATATCAGAAAGTTTTATGGTCCTATACCAAAACACCTGAAGCAATTAACTTACCGAGAATAAGGTCCACTTTGAATTTTTAAATTTTTCAGAAAATGATTGTGTTTAAACTTTTCAGAAGATGATCATCACATTGGCACTCTGGTGAGAGCAGCACATCACGATGGGAATATGTGGAGAGACATATTGGTTTTATATTAGCCCAATAAGCAGAGAGACACTGAGAGGCCAGGTTCCTAAGGTCCTCCAAAGCCTAGTTCCCATGAACCAAAGACTTCCCACTAGATCTCCCCCTACAAGTCCACAGTACATATAATACAACTACCCTGAGTAGCAAGATTTTACCAATAGAGCTTGGATGTCACTCATTAAATCATAGTAGCAAAAAAAGAAACACAAAAATGATAAAAATAACAATTTTCATAAAAATTCTCAGTGCAAAGGAATATATTAAGATAAAAGAATACCCATTTTAAAACGATTGCTGAAATTAAAATCTCCAAAATGTGTTGAATAGCAGAGGAAACAATTCACATGGAAATATTATTGATGAGGAAAAGGCTGAAAATGTACTAAGGCTGTTCACACAAGTCAAAAGCCTGATGTATTGACTCCAGGAGATACTTCAAAAATAGTCAAGGGGCTGGAGAGGTGGCTCAGTGGTTAAGAGCACCGTCTGCTCTTCCGAAGAACCTGAGTTAAACTCCCAGCACCCACACGACAGCTCACAACTATCTATAACTCAAGTTCCAGGCAGTTTGATACCCTCACACCAATGCACATAAAATAAAATAAATTAAAATTTAAAAATAGATAATTTAAAAACAAAAAGAATATTAAAAAAAATAACTAAAATTTCTGCCAAAATTGTTTTTATCCCTTGGGAGAGAGGTTCCATCAAATTTTTACAGAAACATTGAAATGTTAATAGATCTGAGTTAGCATATATTTGTTTTTAATAATATAAAAATATAAATGAAACTCTGTAAGAAATCAGAGAACCAGCCTTAGATATTGTCATTAATCTAATCTTACAGCTTTATCTTTTGGATCCCATCTTTCTATGTGTGGTGCCGGTCTAACTGAATGTTTACATGTAAAAAAATGCAAAAGAACCATATTTATCACCCTGCACAAAACTAAAGTCTAAGTGGATCAAAGACCTCAACATAAAACCAGACACTCTAAACCTGATAGAAGAAAAAGTGGGGAAGAGTCTTGAACTCATCAGCACAGGAGACAACTTCCTGATATTAGCTCAGGATCTAATATCAACAATCAATAAATGGGACCTCATGAAACTGAAAAGCTTCTGTAAAGCAAAGGACACTATCATCAGAACAAAATGACAACCTACAGATTGGGAAAGACTCTTCACCAACCCTATATCTAACAGAGGGCTAATATACAGAATATATAAAGAACTGAAGAAGTAAAAACACTAACAAACCAAATAATCTAATTTAAAAAGGGGTAAAGAGCTAAACAAAGAATTCTCAATAAAGGACTATTAAATGGCAGAGAAACACTTAAAGAAATGGCCAAAGTCCTTAGTAATCAGAGAATGTAAATTAAAAGGAGCCTGAGATTTCACCTTACACCCATCAGAATGGCTAAGATCAAAAACTCAAGTGACAACACACGCTGGAGACGATGTGGAGAAAAGGGAACCATCCTCCACTGCTAGTGGGAATGTAAACTTGTACAACCACTTTGGAAATAAATCTGCCATTTTCTCAGGCAATTAGGAATAGTGTTACCTCAAGATCCACCTATACCACTCCTAGACATATATCCAAAATATGCTCAAGTATACAACCAGGACATTTGCTCAACCAGGTTCATAGTATCTCTATTCGTAATAGCTAGGATCTGGAAACAACGCAGATGTCCCTCTACTGAAGAATGGATGCAGACATTTTGGTACATTTGCACAATAGAAAACTACTCAGCAATTAAAAACAAGGAAATCATGAAATGTGCAGGCAAATGGAGGGAACTAGAAAAGACCATCTTGAGTGAGGTAACCCAGAAGCAGAAAGACACAAATGTTATAATCTCACTTATAAGTATATATTAGACATATAAGATAGGATAAAAATATTAAAATCTATATTCTTAAAATGCTAAACAACGAGGAATACCTTAGGGAACATGCTTAATCTTCCTTCAGAAGGGCAAACATGATAGACATCAGAAGCAGCGGATGACAGGGAACAGGATAGGAACCTACCACAGATGGCCTCTGAAAGACTCTACAGATGGAGTTATTGGAGCAGAGTCTGAGACTCATAGCCAAACTTTGGGCAGAGTGCAGGGAATCTTATGAAAGAACAGGAGATAGAAAGACCTGGAGGTGACAGGAGCTCCACAAGAAGAACAGAACCAAAAAATCTAAGCACAGGGGTCTTTTCTGAGACTGATACTCCAACCAAGGACCATTCGTGGAGATAATCTAGAACCCCCGCACAGCACAGATGTAGCCCATGGCAACTCAGTGTCCAAGTGGGTTCCCTAGCAATGTGAACAGGGACTGTCTCTGACATGAACTCAGTGGCTGTCATCTCCCCCTGGGGGAGTGCAGCCTTGCCAGGCTGCAGAAGAAGATGATGCAGCTAGCCTTGATAAGATCTGATAGGCTAGGCTCAGATAGAAGGGGAGGATGTCCTCCTCTATCAGGGGACCAGGGCACCATGGGAGGAGAAGGAGGGTGGGTGGAACTGGGAGGAGATGAGGGAGGGGGGGTGCAGTGGGGCTATAAAATGAATAAATTGTCGCAAATAAATATATAAATAAAATTAAATTTTAAAAAGATAGAGATTTAATGATTATATTTGAATAATTACGTTAATATTTGGAAGATGTGAATAACCAGAATCAATGGACTCTCTGTATATCTCTATGTGTCTGTCTTTCTCGCGCATGCTCTCTGTCTCTCTGTGTGTCTGACTGTCTTTGTCTCTCTCCATCCCTTTGTCTTCTTCCTCTTCATCCACCCATTCAGATTATTTCATCTCTAAATTCAGCTTCACTATGTTTTAAGTTTATTCTCCCAAACTCAATTTTATGGTTGTAAAGCATTGTAAATAATTTAATGCACATAATAGAATAATTAGCTTCCTAAATTTTGAGTAAGGAAATATAGCAAGACTCAGAAATAAGAAAATATATATTTGTACATTCCACCTGTGAACACACATTAAAAAAAGGGACCTGTTTTAGACGTGTCTTAATTTTAACTTAATTTCATTTTAACATCTTGTGTTTGCAAACGTTTCTGAGATTCTTTCTGTAATGATTGGTTTCCATCAAATTTACCAGCAAAATTAGTGTGAAGACTACGAATTACCGGTTCTGATTGAATCTGCATGTAGTTCGCTGCACTAATTGATTTGACTGCAGATTAGAGTCAAGGCATTTTTGGGATGGGTTGTATTGCATCCGTGGAGACACAGTATCAACTGACACTTTCTGTCAGGGTCCACCACACTTAGAGAATACAGTCTGATGTAGAAAAGCAAAACATGATTTTGACAGATGAAACAATTAAATATATTTATGTTCTTTAAAATCTAAACTCTCTAGGTAGGTCATTAGAAACAAGGCTTCAAAATCTAGACTGACAAGCCAAAGAATAGAAAGTATAGTTCCATTGTTAAAGCTCAATATCGCTTCCATACCATTAAAAATGGGGGTTTTGATCGGATAACAAAGTGACGTTTTGATTTTTTACTGTCTCTTCTCACACCCTTCTTACATTGACAATTTGTAGCAAAGAAAGAACAAATCATGCAGATAATTTGAATATTGGCTTTTGTCTTCCTTTCTGTCTGACTCTTCTAAAGAGATAAACTGACAAGAGATGCCATGGCTTATCCAATCTCAACAATTTTTCGTTCACTTGACATTTTTCATGAGCACTTTTATGTTAGCATACAGAGTGATTCTCCAGTTGGATTTTTACATGAGGTGAATAAATCATAATTAAAATGAAGCAAATCTTAGTGACCCAAGATCCTTTATAGCTCCTAAAAAATGTATGAGCACTGTTGCCTCACAATGTTTTAAAATATCTCTGTTCTTATATTTTAAATTAAATTATGATATATAAATTTCCTTCTACAGAAATATCTCCTCCCAAAAATCAGTAATTAGTTTTTCTGGAAATAATTTAAAAGTAGTTTTAATAGTATATATCATCCTCTTTAATATTATTCCACCCTTTGAATTTTTGTTTAATAATGCACACACATATACACACTTATACAGAGGCATTATTTACCTCCTCATTTTACTAAAAAAATATTTAGATTAATGAGACATACCTTTACTGTTGAACATTGAAGCTATTTCTAGTTTTTCCCTTGGATTACAATACTCATTCTTGAACATGTGTGTTTGTGTGTTTGTATGTGCATGTTCTAATTAAATGCTCAGTTATTAAGAACAGTGCATCATGCTGTTTCTTCAATTTTCCTTACCCAAAAACAAAAGCAATGAAGTAAAGAAATGCTCTTGACTTGAATGATCATAATAAGAGAGTAAGAAATACCAAAAAAATATGGCCAGGCAGGAGTGGCCATTAAGGCCAATGATGGGCAACTGCAGGTCACAGCAGATGAATCTGGTTCTCTTTATGGTGAAGCAGGTTGGGAAACTTCTATAAGATGATATCTCCACCTTCTTTCCCATGATAAAAAAAATCCCTTGCTACTTTATTATATCAAAGATGAGAAATAGCAAAGTCTACACGACAGTGTCTCAAGTAGAAAGCAGTCAAGATGAGACCAGATCTTCTCTTGTTTTCCCAGAACACATTAAAAAGATTTTATGCCTGACCCAGTTGATTTCATCACAGGGATGTAAGTTGACTCATTCAGTGTACACAAATCAATAAATATAATTCATCTAGAAAATAGATTTATGGTCACTGATCAAATGATCATCTTAATTGGTGTGAAAAAGCCCCTTTCTAAGTCGAACACCTCTTAATGATATAAGTATGGGGAATAGAAAGAGCCATCACATAGAGAGGATAAATGTGGTAGACCTGTTGTCAATACTATATCACAGTGGGAAAAACAGGACCATTTCCTCCACAATCTGGCAAGAGACAAAGTTGTCCACCACCTCTTCTCTCTTTCTGTGTATTAATTGAAGCAGAAGTTACAATAATTAGATATAGAAAATAAACACGAACAAACCAAATAATCTAATTTTAAAAAAAGGAGTAAAGAACTAAACAGTATTTTCAACAGAGGAATACTGAATGATGGAAAACACTTAAAGAAATGCTCAACGTCCTAAGTCATCAGGGAAATGCAAACCAAAAAGACGCAGATTTCACCTCACACCTATCAGAATGGCCAAGATCAAAAACTCAAGTAACAACACATGCTAGAGAGAATGTGGAGAAAGGAGAACTCTGTTCCATTGCTGGTGGAAGTGCAAACTTGTACAACCACTTTGGAAATAAATCTGGAGCTTTCTCAGAAAATTAGGAACAGTGCTTCCTCAAGACCCAGCTATACTACTTCTGGGCATTTGCTCAACTTTGTTCATAGCAGCTTTATTTGTAATAGCCAGAATCTGGAAACAAACTAGATTTCCCTCAACTGAAGAATGGATACAGAATTTGTGGTACATTTGCACAATGGAATACTACTCAGCTGATAAAAATAAGGAAATCATAAAATTTGGAGGCAAATGGTGAGATTTAGAAAAGATCATCCTGAGTGAGGTATCCTAAGAAGCATAAAGACATGCATGGTATATAAATACTTATAAGTGGATTATTACGCATATAATATAGAATAAACATACTAAAATATACAGATCTAAAAAAACTAAACAAAAAGGAGGACCCTAGGGAAGATGCTTATTTCTCACTCAGAAGGGAAAATAGGATAGACATTGGAAGTGGTAAAAGACAGGAAAAAGAACTGGAGCTACCACAGATGTCCTCTGAAAGACTCCAATCAGCAGGGGATCTAAGAAGATGCAGAAACTCACAGACAAATGCTAGACAAAGTGCAGGGAATCTTACAGAAGAAGGGGAATATAAAAGGACACAGAGGGGACAGGAGCCACACAAGGAGATAAACAAGGATAATAAAAGCAGGGGCCAGGGTAGACTGTAAAGACTTATGCATGAACCAAGGACAATGTGTAGAGAGGACCTAGATACTAACGTTTAGCCAATAGAGAGCTCAGTCTCCATGTGGGTTCCCTAGTAAGGGGAAAAGAGACTGTCTCTAACTTGAACTCAGTTGCCTGCTTCTTTATCACCTTTCCTTGGTAGGGAGACCTAGCCAGCCCACCAGGAAAAGAAAGAATATCTAGGCAGTCTGATGGGACCTGATAGGCTAAGGTCAGGCAGTAGGGGAGGAGGTCTTCCCCTATCAGTGGACTAGGGAAAGGGGATAGGGAAAGAAGAAGGAGGGAGGGTGGGACTGGGAAGAGAAAGGGAGAGGTCTACAACTGGGATACAAAGTGAATAAACTGAGGAGAAGGAAGAGAAGGAGGAGGAAAAGAAGAAGAAGAACGAAGAGAAGAAGGTTGGATGCGCCTGTGTGTGTTCATGTGGTGTGCAGACGCCTCACTGAGTGCATGTATGAATGCCTGCATGTTTACCAATGTGTGTTTCAGTCATGATATTAGAAAATGGATCATAAGAAAAAAAATTCTTAAACAGTAAAGGAAAATAGTAAATACATATGACATGAAAGCACAAGAGATGAAAGAGAACCAGAAGTCAGGTCACACTTGGAAGGAAGCAGTGAGCAACTAAAACAAGTGGAACAAAGCATAAAGACAAATACATATGAAAATGATAGAAGAAAACCAATTAGACTGTGATAGCTTAAATAATGTATTTATTCCAGGAAGGTACAGTTCAATCATAATTCTTGTTAAAAAAAGGCTAGTCTGAACTGATATTCTTATTTGAAAGGAAAATAGCTAGACATGTTCAAACAGCTGTCTTGATTTAATAATTCAGTATTTATTTCTGTGGCTAGCTTGAGGCATTAACAGAACGTGAGCTTTATCTATAATTAGCTTTTCAGTACTTATTTCCAATTAAATATTCAACGTAGATACAGAGTATTGGTAACTATAGTGGTCAAATCAATGAAATCATGCTTCTTTTAAGTGAACATATAACTCACTGGTAAAAATGAGACAATAAAATTTATATCCAAAAAATACTTAACAGGCTATGTACATCTTTGATCACTCTTTTTGAAATGAATAAAAAGATTACTTTGTATATGAGTGACCAATGCACACAGCAGAGAAACATTAGTCATGCAAAGACTTAACATAATTGATTATAGATTATATATACATATATATATACATCAACAAACATTTGCATGCCCATACACCTATGTGCTTACATCTTTTACAGTAAATTAGTGTTTAACTCATCATGCTTACATTAAATTGTCTGTGTGAATAATCAATGTGAAGTATGCATAATATTTATACTCCTTATGCAAAGGAGTATAGTAAATGTTCAATGTAAAAGATTTATTTCTATTTGATGTTTGTTTTCCTGATAAGAATGTCACAGGGAGGACACCTTGATTGTAAGAGGCTATAGAGACTAGATGAATAAGCATCTTAAGCACATGATTATATGATAAGCCATCTCAACTCTTGACTATAAAAGGATTCACAATCTGGTCATAATGTGGGAGATTCAGTTCCCTGGGGGAGGGGAGGTTATACATTGCTTTTCTATGTGCAGAATTCTAGCAGCATCATGTCTCAGCCATATGGACACCTTATGGAGGACCACCTGTTGTTATTTCTGGAGTAGGAACTTGACCCAAACATTCTGCTTGAAACCTTGAATTTTTTCACATTCACCCATATCTACTAGTGAGATGTGATCTGTGTGTAGTTATAAGGCCCTTGTGAATCTGATTAGTTTTAGGAACTGCATTGAAGCTTCTCAATTTCTGTTCATCATATCTATCTTATAAGTAATCCTGAACAAACCATGTTTTTAAAGTATAAAATAAAATAAATTGATTTTATTGGCTGTTGGATTAACACATTTCATATAGTCTATTGATAATGTATAAAGAAAACACATGGGGGACATACTCTGACCCCCAAAAGCATATTTTTGTAGAAAATGTAGTCCTGTATATTAAAACTGAAGAATCCCAAAAGTATTGAAAAGAATCAAACCATTTCTCAAAGCTATGGCATGAAAAATCCATATACATATTAGTAATGTTTTTACACTAACAGTGAAATAGTCAAAACATAATTGAAAACAAATTTCTATTTCTAACAATACTAAGAGAATATCCTGAAAGCCTATAGTCTTGAATGCAAAATACACTGCATATTAAAGTATATATGACTCAAAGCATTAGACAAAAACATGAATTCATGGAGCAATACCCCATTTATTTTATTTTTATTTTTATCATTTTTATTGGTTCTTTGTGAATTTTGCAACATGCATCCCAATACCACTGATCTCTTACTCCATATCTGCCTTCCACCTTTGCAACCTTCTTCCATAAAGAAAACAAAACATAACAACAACAACAAAATAACAATAACGAAAACATCTCACTTTGGAAGCTATATAATCCTTTGTCCAAGAAGCATCACTTTCTTTTTTATGCTTTTCTTTTCTTTTTTTAATTATTTTTATATGTTAATTGTAGTTTATTAACTTTGTATTTCAGCTGTAGCCCCCTCCCTTATTCCCTCCCAATCCTGCCCTCCCTCCCTTATCTCCTCCATGCCCCTCTCTAAGTTCACTGATAGGGGAGTGTTCCACCCCTTCTATCTGACCCTAGATTATCAGGTCTCTTCAGGACTGGCTGCAATGTCCTTCTCTGTGGCCTATCAAGGCTGCTCCTCCCTCGGGAGGCAAGGTGAAGGTCAAAGAGTCAGCCATTGAGTTCATGTCAGAAAGAGTCCCTGTTCCCCTTACTAGGACATCCACTTGGAAACTGAGCTGCCATGGGCTACATCTGAGCAGGCATTCTAGGTTATATCCATGCATGATCCTTGGTTAGAAAGACAAAAAAGACACCTGTGCCCAGATATATTCAGTCCTTGTGGAGCTCCTGTAATCTCCAGGTCATACTAGCTCTCCCTTCCTTTATATAATTTCCTGTATTCTGCCCAAGGATTGGTTGAGTCTCAGCATCAGCTGTATTACACTGCTAGGTTGAGTCTTTCAGAAGCCCTCTATGGTGGGCTCCTGTCCTGATACTTGTTTTCTTCTACTTCCAATGTCCTAAAAAGAAGGTATACTCTTTTGAATTTGGGTGAAAAGTTCTGTAAACATCTACATTGACTTAGGGCCTCTGTAAGTCCCTTTATTTCCCTATTTGGCTTCTGTCTGGATGATCTGTTTATCTTTGTTGCAAAGGTATGTTTCTTGGATGCTGCAGAATGTTGGATCTTGTTTCTGTACCCAATCTGTTAGTCTGTGTCTCTTTATTGGAGAGTTGAGTCCATTGATGTTGATAGATAATAGTGACCAATCCTTTATTGTGGAGTTGGTGGTCTTACTTTGATTCATTGCTTCTTTTCTTTTAATTTTTGTTGGTAAATTATCTGTATCTTATGTTTTCTTGGGTATAGTTGTTTTCATTGGATTGGAGTTTTCCTTCTGGTATCTTCTGTAGGGCTGGTTTGCTGTGTTTATATTGCATAAATTTAGTTTTGTCATGGAATATTTTGTTTTCTCCATCTATGTTGATTGAGAGCTTCATGGTATATTAGTCTGTGTTGGCATCTGTGGTCTCTTAAAGTCTGCATGACCTCTGCCCAGGCCCTTCTGGCTTTCATAGTTTCTGATGGAATTCCAGTGTGATTCTGATAGGTCTACCTTTATATGTTACTAACCTTTTTCCCTTGTTGCTTTTAATATCTTTTCTTTTTTCTGTAGATTTTATCTTTTGAATCTGATGTGAAGTGAGGAGTTTCTTTTCTGGGCTACAATATTTGGTGTTCTGTAGGCCTCTTGTAAGTTTATGGACATCTCTTTCTTTAAGTTGGGAAAATTTTCTTCTATGATTTTCTTGAAAATATTTTCTGGACCTTGGAGCCTGGACTCTAATTTCTCATCAGTTCCTATTACTCTTAGATTTCATCTTTTCATGGCATCCTTGATTTCTTGATGTTTTGTGTTTGGTATTTTTCTGATTTTACTTTTTCTTTGAGAGAAGTATCAAGTTCTGTGAGTTTATCTTCAGCATCAGAGATTCTCTCTTCCATCTCTTGTATTCTATTCATGATGCTTACCTTTGTGGTTCCTGATCTTTTTTCTAAGTTCTCCAGCATCAGGGTTTTCTCAGTTTGTGTTTTCTTTATTGATTCTAATTCTGATTTTATGCCTTGCACCGTTTCCTTCATCTGTTTGAATGTGGCTCCCTGTCTCTCTATGATTGTCTCTTTTTTTGTTTTCTCTCTATATGCCACTATTTGTGCCTCTACTTGTGCCTCTGTTTGTTTGACTATCTTTGCCTGTGTTTTTTTCTGAGAGCTTTGTTCATTTCCTCTTTATTTGCCTTCCTTTCTGTGGCCAATTCTTTGAGGGATTTGTTCATTTCCTCTTTAACTGTCTCTATTTGTATGGCTATTTCTCAGAGAGATTTGTTTGTTTTCTCTTTATGTGCCTCTAATAACTGAATAAACATAGCTTTAAAGTCATTTACCTGTGTTTCCGATGAATTGGAATATCCATTGATTTTGGGGGTTGCTGGTAAAGTCATAATGTCCTGATTTTTGTTGTCTGTGTTCTTTCTCCTACCTCTGGGTATGTTTCTCTGTAATCTTCCCTGTTTGTTTCTGGATTCTGCAATTCAGGCTGGCACTGTCTTTCTCTGGTGTCTAAAGAATTCTTCAGGAAGTTTAGAGTGGTCCATTCCTTTCAGGGTGTGTGTTGGTGTTTCTGTACCTGTGGGAGGAAAGTCCGTTGGTGCAGAAGAACAAATGCAGGAAGCGTGTGCGTGTGGGTGTGCTTGAAAGTGTGCCTTGTGGGACAGTGTTCTAGGGAATGTAGAAGCTTTGTGTATATGGGAGAGGTGCTGATTTGCAGTTTTCTTATGCAAATTCCTTTAATACCTCCTTGACCTACAGGCTACCAGTATTTGTCTCTGACTGAGCTCCAGTCATTATTTGCCTAAACTGCACTGGTAGACCTGCAGAGCATGGGCTTCAATGTCCCAAGAATCCCTCTGTTTCCCACTGTGGATGTGTAGGTGTGAGGGATCTGATGTCTTGCTGCTAGCTTAGAAGGACCCTGGATCTGGGGCTTTGCAGGCACTTCAGGGCACACTCACTCTCTAGCAGGTCACATTGGCAAGCACAGGGGTACCTCTGCTCTCTACTCAAAGGTTTGGGCCTGCTGAACCAAATGCTGGATGACAGTTGAGCTCTGCCAGTTCAGTGGTGTTGCAACCAATGAACTAAGGAGTCCAGCTACAGCAGCTGAACTGGGAGGCCAGTCCAGGTGTCTGTTTGGAAGTCCTGGTCCACAGACCTAGGTGGCCCGGCGCCTGGTGTACCTGGTGTGTTTCCTGGTCTGCTGCTCTTTGGTGGCTATATAGCCAGCTGTCCACCACTGAGGGACTGGGCTGCCCTTACAGTTACTGGCTGAGAGGTCCTTCGGAGCCAGTATGGCCACTTGCAGATACTGGAGCAGGGAGGATGGTACCACGGATCTGGGACTCAGAAGGCAAGTACAGCTGGCAGCCACCACTGAGGAGCTAGGAGCCCCACCTCTACTGTCTCAGTCCTCAGGCAGTGAGTTTCAAAAGTTCGCTTCTTTCTGTCCCCAGAGACGTTTGCAGGAGACCTGAATCTAAAGGTCTGAGCTCACGTGATGTTCCCTCTTGTTCAGGAAGCCTAAATGTCAATTTTCTGTCTTTAGCTGCCCCTCCACTCACCAATAACACAGTTTCAGATCCTCTGCCTCTCAGAAACTGTGTGTGCTGTATGCTGCCATCTTGGATCCCCCCCAAAAACAACAACAACAACAACAAAAACATATTTTACAATCAGAAAATGAGCAAACTCAAATATCTTCCCTACAAGCTTTATTTGTAGGAAAAATGATGTCACAATGAGTAAGCCCTGAAGTTATAATGTGATTAAATATGATTGTTTTTCTCCCATATGAACTATGTTTCTGAACTTTTCCCTCTCTACTTTAGCTGTATTGTATTTCAGTGTGACTTTGATCAAAAACAGAGTAAATTTAAATTTGTTAAATTTAACAAAATAAATGAAAAGAGACAATGATAAAAATTATTAATCTGTATGTATTAGCTAAAAAATTGCTTGAGGAGATATGTGACAAAACTGATTATATTCTTGTGATTTGAAGACAGAAAATATATCTACTTATAATAATATTCCTGCTAGTAGTAGAAAATATATCTACTTATAATAATGAAAATGTATCTTATAATAATGTTCCTGCTACTAGTTGAAAATAATACAGAATTTAGTAGAGAAATGATGATTATATATAAAAACTTTCAGACCATATCAAATAAGATTTTAGATATCAGAAAGAAAATTGTAATGTCATAGATTTAAAAAGAAGACAGATTAAATCAGAAGGTTGATCATAGATCCACGCAGAGGTGGGTATTTAAAAGCAAGATCAGAGCCAGAATAACAGAAAAGTTATCTTAGCATCTTCCTGCATCTTTTGTGTGTTTCCTTGGCTGATACCATGTGCCAGAGGACACTTTCTACTCTCCTCAGCACCTACTTATGTAAGTGTACATGTACACACAAACACACACACACACACACACACACACAAACACCATATATATATACACACTCTAAATCCTCGGTACCCCTTCATATTGAAATCCTTAATTGAAATATATTGATCAAATAAAATGCTTCAAATATGCCACTAATAATTTCTATAATGTTAAAAAAATTAAGTTGGTTTAGTGTAATTCTGAGTTTAAAAAATGTTGTTGGCATTTTACACATTTTTTCTTTCCTTTCTTTTTTCTCTTCTGTGAGAACAAAGGTAAAATAAAACTACAATTCAGAGTCATGCTGTTAGTGACAATTATCATTTCTTACTTAAAGTTAAAGTTTCAGGTGGAAGAAAAAAAAAGACAATCCTATGCCACATAGCAACATTTTTTTTTTAAATCTCTAAATTGCAATATACAAATGAAAGAAATATTCAGAACAGCTTGAAAAGGTTGTACAGTACACTGTTTTGTTATAAATTGATATGTACCTTTACAAAACTACTTTCATGTATTTTCATATTTGGGCCATCTGTAAATGTCATTTTTAAAATTTACTGAAGTGATTAAATATTCAATCTGATGAATATGTCATGAGAATTATTTTTGCAATAGAAAACTGTAAAACTCCAGATCATGGTAGCTAACTACATCAAACATTAACATTAGTTTATATATCTGCTTCTTAGAAACATACAATGTAATCATACGGTTTTAAAACAGCTACTTTTAGAGTAAACTTTTAATTTTCAGAACTCTGTGATCCTTGGTATTGTTCAGGGCAGAAAATTCTACTACAAAAATTAATATTTTGCAAGACACAAGTAGCTACAACCTTTTTTTTGGGGGGGGGGAGATAAACATGCAAGTTATTCCCTCACCCAGCCCTGGCTGGTGCTCTCATTTCTGTAAAGATGAGGAAATGAAAGATTCAACTAAGTGTTAGGTTCATATTTATAAAATAATATCAGGAACTCCTGGACTGACCATTTTGAGATTTACAAATCCTCAAGAGTTTAATAAATTCACCGTAAAATTCTTTCATGAACAAATATACAAAGATACATATGAATTTCCAAAGTTTTTGTGCTACACGCTGAATGTTTAACTCTATCAAAAATCCACATATCGAAGCCCTCAGCCAAACACAACAATTGGGATGGGAACTTTGTGAGGCAGTGTAATCAGAATGGTTGTGCTCTTACAAACACTCATGCTGATACTCAGCCTTAATGGAGAGGTATCACCTTTGGAAAACTGTCTAAGTAATGAATGATTCACCGTCATAATTTGAAGTAATATTCCCATAAAAAAAGAAGAAGAAAAAACTCTAAATGAGTCTGTTCTTCTATTCTTTCCCAAAATTACCACAGTTCTGGGACACATTTGGAAGCTGGAACATAAGATGTTACCATGAAAGAAAAGAAGAAATTTTTCCAACCACCAAATCCACTGTCACGTGGATATTGGGCTTTGCAGCCTCTCATGAAAAATAAAATCAAATATTAATGATTACCCAGTCCTGGGTATTTTGCTAAAGTATCAGAAACAGACAAGCATAAAGGGTAATTAGGATTAGACACTCGAAGTGGCCGGTGTCCTTACAAAAAGGAAGATCGGGGATGGCTCAGTGAATAAAGTGCTGATATGCAATCATGGCAACTTGAGTTTAAACCATAGTGCTTTGTGAAAAGCCAGGGCAGGCCACATTTGTGAACCTGGCATCTGAGAGGCGGGAGCAGGGGATCTTCGTGTTTTCTGGTCTGCCAGTCCAACGAAATTGGTGAGCTCCAGGTTAAGTGAGAGACTGTTTCAGAGAAATTGAGGGAGATACTGAACATTTACCTGCGATTGCTTGACCTGTGGGATTTTGACCGAGAATGCAATAAGATTTACCTCTTTCAATTCACCTCTTACTTTAGAAAAACAATCCCTGTACACGTCCTTGTTGTAGCCCCATTCTCCTCCCCTCTCAGCCTCACACTCCCTCTCTATCCTCCCTCACCCTCTCCTTTTCCTTAGAAAAGGAGAGATCACTCTCCCATCCATCCCAGCTCATCAAATTGCATCAGTACTGAGCTGTCCTCCTCTTCTCTGGCCTGGCAAGGCTATCCAGCTAGGAAAGGTGATCAGAAAGCTAATAAGTGAGTCCATGTCCTATGCAGTCCTAACTTGCCTTACTATAGGACCCACATGAGGCTTAAGTTGCCCATCTGTTAAATCTTTGTAGGGGACTTAGGTCCAGTTCAAGCATGGTCCTTGGTTGATGTTTGGTCTCAGAAAGCCCCTCCGGGCCTGGTTAGTTGGCTCTGTACCTCTTACTTTTGAAATTTGGTCTTTTCCTATGAACAGGCTGGCCTCAAACTTGCATCATTTTAATGTAAATCCTTCTAGGAAATGTTTACCTTCAAATAATATCTCATTTTGAGGTTCTAAAAGTTTAGACTTCCACATATAGAATTCTGGGGAGACTGGTTTTGATCATGACTATTGAGAAGAATAATTGAAGCAGAATATGGAGAGAAGGATGGGGAAACAGGAAGTGAAGAAAATGAGAGTCAGCATGGCTTTTATATTATGAATGAGAAATGGTCAAATGTACTTTTATCTTTCTCAATGAGTTTGAAGTCATTCAGGACATTCAACAGCTAGATATTGGCAAGTATTTAAATATCTGATATAAACTAATTTATAATGGAGCCTTGGCTTCTCCTAACTAAATCTCAGGTGACAACTTGAAAAACAAAGAAGAGAAGAAGAAGAAGAAGAAGAAGAAGAAGAAGAAGAAGAAGAAGAAGAAGAAGAAGAAGAAGAAGAA